>NW_016810765.1:970796-1025502 GCF_001698545.2 Rhinopithecus bieti
CCTCCCTCCCTCCCTCCTTTCTCTGGTACCCTGGGCTATGAATTCGGAATCGCTCAGCCTTGAAAACTCCCATCTCCACTCCTCAACTCAAGGAGAACTCAAGGCTTTGCCTGGGTTTTCCCTTGCTGTGCTATGGCCTGGAAACATTCTACAAGCTATAGGATAGGGAAATGGTAGGCTTCACCTTATTTATTTATACCCTCTCAGAGACCACTGTCTTGCACTGTTTGTTATCTAATGTCTGAAAAACATTTCACAATATATTTTTCTGTTATTTAGCTCTTAAGAGTAGAAGGTGGTGTAGGGTGGAGAGGGAGTATAATCAAGTCCTGTTATTCCATCTTGGCAGGAAGCAGAGGCCATAGATCACTTTTTGATTTTACCATTCTCTTGTTCAACCACCCATGAGATGTTTCTTTCAATGTCTTCTTTTGTCCTTTAAAAATGCCCACGTCAGATTTTCTTCCTTGTCACATCTCCAGTGCTTAAATAAATTGGAAATGAAAATAACTTTATTATTTTATTTCTAGTCAATAACCATGGCTAATTCACTTTTTCAGTTGATCTTTGTTGCTTATACATTGCCACATCAGATACTACTTTAGTTTATTATTGATTCCTCACACAAACACACAACTTCTCAGGGCCTGCAGACTTGTCAGGGTATGGCTGTGTCCTGGAGTCTGAATTTAATTCCGGATACCATCTCTAGTATCTCCACTGTCCTGTTCATCTCTATCATCTTTGTATTGTTCACATTCATTTGTATTCATTCAAAAACTATTATGAAGCTTCCACTTGTCTGGTCAATAAACAAATATTCATGTATATGTTTATAAAAATACAACACTGAAGGCTTTCATTTTTTGCAATATTATAGACTACATGTACTAAAATATTCTTCTGTTTCTCAAGCCTTGAAAATGCAGGATAAAATTATTTTCCAAAACTCTTTTAACCATAGCTGAACAGCCAATAAAGAAAGAAGAAAAACATTACAGGCTAGATATAAAGTACGTATAATTGCTTCAAAAGAAGCTAAAGAGGCATCAAGGTCTGTATCCCCAGGGTGCTGGAGGCTGGAGGCCATTCTTTTATATATGAGAGGGCTCAAGAAACAAACCTGGAGCTCAAGGAGAAAAGAACAGGTTAGAAAACACTGCAGAGAGCCAAGACTCATAAGAATGAGACCTCAAGGAGGTGAACTAGCCACAACTCCATTCTGTAGAAGTTTCAGTCTTACTCTTGGCTCTGGGTGTATCGGGAAAAAAAAGTCTCCTCTGAGAATTCATTACTATAGCCTTCCATCACCTGATACCAAAACATGGATTTAAATGTGAAGACCAAAGATCCTCAGGTCAAAAATTTAAAGTATTGCTGATACTTCACAGAAAATAGAAATGCAAATGACTCCTTAACATATAGCAAAATGATAAACTTTGGTCATATTGAAAGTATACTGAGATTATACTTTGCAACTACTAAATGGACAGAAATACCAGAGTGCCTCCTTCTCCACTGCTGTTCTGCTATAGAGAAACAGACATTCTTATCTATTGCACTTGGTATCACAAAATGCTTCCACCTCAGGGGAGGAGAATATCTAGTACAAAACATAGGCACTTACTCTTTTACATATCAACCCATGTCTAAGAATCTATTCCAAAGATATATCAGAAAAAAATACAAATTAATCTCAGCACATGGCTAAATATTGCACCTCTATTTGTAATAGCAAAAGATTGGAAACAAGCCACGTGTATGTTAAATATTACATGAATATATTAATATAGTACTAGTCCATTGAGTGAATATACATTAAAAATTCTATATACTGTTTATACTAGAAATATGAAAACTTTAGATGATTGAAAGTAAAACAATAGAAAAAGATACATCAGGCAAATACCACAAAAAGGGAAGAAGGCAACACATAAATTTTAGGCAAAATAGAATTTGATACCAAAAAATAGTATAAGAGATAAAGATCACAGCATGTTAACAAGTGGTTAATTTTACCAGGAAGATATAACATTTCTAACTTTGAATACCCTAATACTATAGATTAGAAAAACATAAAGCAAAAGTTAATAGAATTCAAGGAGAAATTGGCAAATCTACTGGCGTAGTAGAAGATTTTAAAAACATGTTCAATCATGTCTAGATAAAGCAAAAATAAGGATTGTGGCAGTCACAGCTACTTTCAGCCTGATATGTCGAGCTATTTTCCTTTCCTGAAACTAGTATTTGGCTATCCAGAATAAAGACCACAATTCCCAACTTCCCTGATACCCAGGTGTGTCCATTTGACCAAGTTCTTGGTAAAGGAAAAAATGCAGCAGTGACAAGTACCCCCTCTGGATAATGCCCTTAAAAGGAAAATGTGGTCTGTCCAGGTCCCTCCTGTCTCCCTTCCTGCTAGCTGGAATACATATGTGAAGGTAGGAGCTACAGATGAACCATGAGATGGAGGCATGTGTCGAGGGGAAGACCAACAAGATAGGAATGTGGGCCCTGGACACTATAAACCTCTTGGATTGATTATGTGATCCCTGCTACATAAGAGGGAAGTAAACTCCTGACTGGTTTGAGTCTTTGGTACAGTATCAGTATCATAACACATGCAGATTTCAACCCTGGAAGTGGAACTGTAGGAACAGAATCTCGGTGGCATGCCCTGGGAAGGTGCACTGTAGGCTCTGAGAATGCAGACACAGCAGGCTGGAGTCTGCAGGCCTGCAGCAAGTCATCTGGTAAATCTATCTCCTGAGATACTTTGGCAGGTTTTCCACATGCTGACGCAGCCCTCCCTCTCAATTCCTTTATCTTGAATAACTTCAAGGTAACTGCCAATAGACTGAAGTAGAGTGGGATTGGCAAAACACAGAGATCATTAATAAAACTCCAGAACTAGAAAACTTTGTTCAGATTAGTGCTTTCCAGCTCTGTCCATATCACAGCCCTATAATATACTATAACCTTTGTGTCTCCATAGGCATACATGAATGAGGCTACTCATGGCCAGTGGTGACAGGCCTGTGTGCTCCAACCATCCCAAACAGAAGCTAAGGGAAATAATATCTTGGGTGTATTTGTAATCTGTTTGTGGCTAACCAGCATACCCAATGCACTACTTGAACAGCTCTGTTTGACATAAGATCTTTGGCTGTGGTCACTCTAACATGAAACTGACCTGAAGCCAGCAGTCTAAGATGCCTAAGGGAATTTTGCCAAAACCCCGACATGTCCAGCCTGCAAAAATCTGTGCTTTTTGACTCCTTTAAGGAGTAAAGCCCCCAAGTCTGGATGAGCAGGAATTGCCAGCAATATCATTGCCTCCCCAAGAAGAAAGCATTTTCCAATAGCCATTTCCATGTGACCACAGGATGTGAAATAGACAGGAAAGCACCTTCTAATGGCAAAGCCAGCCGGCAAAAGACAAAGGAGTTTCTACCAGAAACATAAAACAATAGGATCCACATGAGCTAAGCAAGAATCTTCCTCCACTGCCGGGACAGGAAAGTCTCCACAAAGCCTGCCCAGCAGCATTAAACTTTTCCTATGGAGGAGTGACTGCTAGATGTCCCCTATGTTCCCTTTCCTTGGAGAGTTTTTACTGTCATTCTCTTATTTATCTTCCACTACTGTGTAGGAGTGTGAAGAGGGTGGACATATAAGTAACCTGTATTGATGGGTGGCGGGGTCCCATAGCCAGACCTAGTGGTGTGAACAGGGCATCACTCAGAGATTCCACACTTCTGCATAAGATTTCAGGGAGGGACTGTGGTCCTTAGAGAGGGAGCATTGGGTTATATATGGTGAGAGGTGTGTATGCATACGTACCGTACCTATTCAAGGTACAGTAGGTAGCAGCCCAGGATTACTGATGCTTACACTATTTTGGAAGAGAGAACTACTTCTACCTTGTGTAAGTCACAGATCTTTGCTACAGTAGCCTGGTCTATATCTTAACTACTAGTAGAGATAGAGCTGATCTGAATAACGCAACCAAAAGCAACAGAAGGTTTGCACTAAGATAGTCATAGCAGCTATTCTAAGACTTGTAAAGAAACTGTAGACAATTGATATATTCATCAGAACAGAGTGGATAAATTCATTGTAGTTTATCAGACAGAATACAAAATGGAAGGGGGAAGAAAAATAAACTACATGAATCAATCATGCCACAAACCTGATGCTGAGTGAAAGAAAATAACAGAAAAATACATGCAGGATGATTCTATTTATTGTAAAGTTTTAAATGAGGCAAAACAGAATATTTATTGGTTAGGGGTACTTTCATATGTAATATAACCATAGAATGGCTAATTTTATGTGTCAACTTGACCATGGGGTGCCCACATAGTTGGTCAAACATTATTCTGGATGTTTCTGTGAGGAACTTTTGATGAAATTAACATTTAACACAGTAGACTGAGTAAAGCAGACTGTCATCCATAATATAGGTGGCCCTCATCCAGTCAACTGAAGGCCTGAGTAGAATAAAAAGGCTGACCTTCCCCCAGACAAGTGAGAATTCTTCCCATCTGATGGCTTTAAAACTGGGACAACAGCTTTTTTCCTGCTTTTGGACTCCAACGGATACATCAACTCTTCCTGAGCACCGAGTCTGCCAGCCTTCACACTGTGACCACATCCTCGCTTTCCTGGGCCTCTGGTTTGGTGACTCACCCTGAAAATACTGGGTCTTGTTAGCGTCCATAATTGTGAGTCTGTTTCTTATAATAAATAGGTTTCTATATTTTATGGGCATCCTACTAATCTGTTAGTCTGGACAACCCTAATACAATCATTTGAGAAAGTAAAGCAAGAGTGATTAACAAAAAATTGAAAGTGATGATCACATCTGTTGAAGACAGAGAGGAAGATAATTCAGAAGGAGACCGACAGGGGACTGTAAGGTTCATGACAATGCTCCATTGCTTCATTTGGGTGGAAAACTTTATGAACGTTTACATAATTGTTAGTCTTTAAAATTGCTCTCATTATATGTATTCTTTTTATATGAATGATATATTTCACAATAGTTTTTGTAAAATCAAAAAAGTTGAAACTTTGAAAGTGCTTTGAAAAGAGGATAAAGCTTCCATGGGCAGCTAGGTAAGGGTGGTTGGGGAGATACCATTGATTATTCATGTCAGGCTTTCTGCATCTGTAACTAATGTTCATAGTGTTTGTATTTTGAGCACATGAAGGACTTCCAAGTAAATGAGACTTTTGTTTTTTCTCATCATGCAGTTCATTGGGGAAAGAAGAATTCAGTCTTTCCTTGAAATAGGCACTAGTTCAGCAGCTGCGGAAGCTGAATGGAGCACCACTGTGTGTCCCAGAGCACACGTGGAGGTCATATTACACCCGCAGAGGCAGGTGCTAGAAACATGCTCTTTCCCTCATTTGGTTCTAGGCTGCTTTGGTTAATTCCGTTGGGATCATCTCAGACAAGAAAACATTCAGTCTGTGAAAAAGAGAAATGGGAAGAAAGCTCATGGGCAGAAAGCTCATGGGAAATTGTTGCAGCAGGTGTCAAGGGATGTAAGTTCTGACCTACTCATGACTCGTTAATAAAAGAGTTTAAAGCTCCAAAATTCTTCATGCTAGTGTGTATTGTGAAGCTGGATGCTCCAGTAAGGATACAGAATCACTTACAGCTAACTTAGGGCTGTGAGAACACCTGCCCACTGTAATGGAATTTGGCAGGAAAAGTCTATTTAATGTGAAGAAACAAACCACTGGCCAATCTATTAATTAAAACAATAAAGAAAACAAGAAAAAGGTGATTGTGTATTATGTGGCCATTGGAGGGATTTGGGGAGTTGACAACACAGCAAAGTAAGACTGTTTATCGTTTATGAGGTGCCTACTCTGTGCCCGGTAACTATAACTATGCATTTTAGGCATATTCTCTCTTACTTTTATAAATACCTTATGGTGTAGGCTTTTTATCCCCATTTGATGGAGGCAGGTTCATCATCTCTCTTGGATGTGAGAAACATCCCTGACTTGAGGCAGAAAGTATAGAAATAGCTGCCCGCTCCCCCATCTTTGGGTTGGAGCACTAAAGTGCTTTTGATGGGGTGCTGCTTTAACCAACCTGGATTTAAAAGGTACCTATTCCTAAGTAACTTATCCAGCATCTGCTTCAGCTTAAAGGGTCAAAATTCTCCATTGTTCTTTCCTGTTCCTGGCCTGCATGCCAGGTTCTTCCCTGTTCCTGGTCTGCATGCTAAGTATTGCCTTTTCCCACATCCTTTCTCCTTTTCATTGGGTCCTAAGGAAGCCTCCTTGGCTGAGTATCCTTTTGTTGTTATGTTGGATGGTTCTTTACCTTCCAGATGGAATGTACTGCCCCTAAAAGATGGATATTTGCTGCTGCCTCTCATCTCATTCTATAGGAAACAACTGAAGATAGGCTAAAAGTAAGGTTCAAACTCCTTAATATGGTTCATCTAGCAGGAGAGTCAGTTTATTGTCTTTCTAAGTCTACTGTGGGAGACTCAAGACAGTGAAAAACAACATTTCTTACATTCATCTTCTGGAAAGAAAGCTGTGTCTGTCTTCTGGACTCCTTGCCCTAGTAATAGTGGGGACAAATCCATTGTGTTTCTTGAATGCCTTTGTTTGGGAAGCATTGGTCTATATAAGACAGGATAGAAATAGACACTTTGAGAAGAAGAGGAATTTGACCCAATCTCAGAGAAAGAACCAATTCTTGGTTACCGTGAAGCTGGGGATACAGAAGAACTGTGGGTTTCATGAAAGGCAGGGACCAGAACTTTGCTTATATTCAAGGCCATAAAGGGTGTTAGGACCTTAGATGGATGTGTGTTCTTGAATGCTAAGACCTGAGTGCTGTATCTTGGGATCTATGGAAAATATGCCTGTCTATGCAGTGCTCATCATGGATAGAGTGATGCTGCTGGCCTTCAGATAGAGAGTGGAGGAAGGATAAAGAGCAGGGGAGCAGCAGCTAGGGTAGACAAAACGTCAGAGGTGCCTCACTAACTTTTCTACAATATGGATACTCCAGAATTCAAGTAGAACAAGGGAAGAGGAAAGAATCGAAAAACTGGGACTGAGGATAGATACCCTCAATCCTGTAGATAGGAACTGAGCTATTTTTAGAATTTAGAAATATAAAAAAATAAGATTTATCTTGCATTTCTAGAGTTCTGATGCAAATTTATATCTCTCCAGCTTTGCTCTATCCATTTACCAGCTTGTATTTTACTTTACTCTAGTTTGGTTAAAATTTTTCAATTTGTCTAGCACACCATAGGTGTTCTTAACTCCAGACCCTTGCATTTGTCATTACATCTGTTTGAAAAACTTCTGTCTTCTCCTTCCTACCCTTGACACATACACACACACACACACAGAGACCCTGACCCAGTATCTCAATATGCTGTCATCTTTAGGTGGTCGAACTTGGGAACGGAACCATGAGGCAAGCCTAGTGTTGATGGCAAGTCTAGTGTTGCCATCAAGTGTTGATAGCAAGCCTGCCCATTCTGTTTCATTTGTGTGGCTGACTAGGAATTTGTGCCTGCTAAATTTGGTCACTACTAAACACAACATAGAAGATTCACACACACAAAATAAAAATTGTGTGTAGCCCTGATTTGGAAGAAAGAAAAGTGCTAGCAGAGCTAAAAAGATCTTATGAAGAAGATTCCAATCAGAGCTGAGAAATACTGTGAACCAAAAGACGGTCGCTTGCCTTTTATTATAAATCTGATGCACCAGCAAAGGCCTTGAATTGTTCAGCTCTGGTTACATATCCACAAAATAGTCCTCTCAAAGGAGCTATTTCAACCTTTTTTCGTATAACACTCATTATAAATTAATTCTCCCTGACAACTAACTAGGGAAATATTTTAATCTACATAGACAAAACCACACTCTTCTAAGAGGCCACTGTACATTCTATGTTCTGTTATTAGAAATGATTTTATTAAGGTTCAGGAATGATTTGCAAACTAATGTTGCTTTGATGTTTTTCCTGCACACGTAGTTGCTGAGTTTATCTACTGAATTAGTCCCTCCTGGTACACACTAGATTGGGAGCAATCTTGGGGAATGATAGTGAAATTGAACCTTGTTTCATGTTTTGATTACCTGTATTATTATTACTTTTTCCCCGAAAGGCTTTAAAAATTAAATTTTTCTTGGGAATAGAATGAGAGGAAATATTATTCTTCTTTGCAGATATACAATTGTAAAAATAACACAAATGTTTCAAAGAAACCAAAGACAATTCTGCCTGTGGGAGGTCTGTCTTCTTGTCAGATGCCTATAAATTAGGTTTGCTACATTAAAATCAAATAATAACGTATTTCAGTCAGGGGATATTGGAAGTAAAATTATATCTCCGTGTTCCACGCATGAACATCAGCAAATAATTCAGTGGTTGCTGAGCCGTTGTTTCTTTTGGTAGGGATTTTGCCAGTGTGTTTTGTAGCTTTGCAACTCTCTTGAGTAAAGTGATAAAGGTGATGAATGTCTATTTTGAATTAACTCCTGTTACAGTGAAGTGCCGGTTGATCCAAGCTTTTTAGTCATGACAATTCACATGTGTCTTATTCTTTTTATAAGAATCTGGGGAATACCTGTTTGAAATGCTACAACTCAGAAGAAGTACATCTCCCTGGTGATAAAAGATAGATGGGAATCATTGCATTGATTTGTGAAATGTCATTGTCAGACTACACTGGACTGCCAGCAATCATTCAAGTACAAAGTTGCTCCCCAGTCTGTTCTCTCTGTTCTTAACACCAATTCTATCCAAAGCTTTGGAGCTTATCAAAAAGGGAAAGATATGGATTTTTATATCTTCCTGAATCTATTTGTGAAATAGCTTTGACCCTTATAAATAAAATGTGAATAGTATACTTTCCTGGCGATACATTAAATCATAAAATGTTTAAGAGTTAGAAGAGACCTGATAGATTACTTTACCCTAAGGAAACAGGCCATAGGAGGTGATATAATTTGCTAGTTTGTTGGTGGAAAAGCCTAACTTGAAACGTAGCACAATATTTATGTATAAATCAGTTTGTGCTGCTATAACAGATTACCATATACTGGGTGGCTTAAACAACAAACATTTATTTCTCACAGTTCTGAGGCTGGTAAGTCCAAGATCAAGATCTAGTGTCTGGTGAGCGCCAGATGGCCATCTTCTTGCTGTGTCTTCATAAGGAGAAGAACAAGGAGAAGGGAAGCAAGCTCTTTCCCGTCTCTTCTTATAATGACACTACTCCCATCATGAAGGTTCTACCCTCCTGATCTCATTAACATCCTATCCCTAAATGCCATCACTTTGGGTATGTTTCATTGCATGAATCTGGAGGGGACACAAACATTTAGTCCATACCAATATGGTATTGAATAGTTACTTCATCAGTTTTAACTGAACTTAACTGAATTGTAATGTGTTATTTTAGGCCCTAGCTCAGAATGCAACAATAGTGCTTTAGAAATGTGTAAGATGGCCTGGAAAGCCTGGAAAGTTATCTCTGTTCAGGAGAAAAGAGCTAACATATGAAAAATTCACTCTATGTGCCAAGTACTTATATATACACACACACACACATATATATATATACACACATATAAATATATATACATATATTAAAATATATACATATATAAATATATACACATATATACACACATATAAATATATACATATATACACATATACATATAAGAATATAAATATATATACATATATACACACATATATATACATATATACACAATCTAATCAGGTATATCTTCTGTCTCTTTCTCTCTCTCTCTCTCTCTTTCTTTACATGAATAAGCCAAGGATCAGGAAAATTAAGTAACTTGGCCAAAATTACCAAGCTAGTAATAAAAAACTGGGATTCCAACTGGAGACAATCTAACTCCAAAGTTTGTTTTCTTTTAACCACTATGCTGTGACCAAGTGTTTTATTGGCCAAGTTAAAGAGTTAAAGTGCCCACAGAATGGCTCCAAGAAATAGCTGTCATGAAATAAAGATTTATTGAGACTAAAAGGGTTACACTGAAAAATGCAGATAGTAATCTAATTTTACTTTCAATTCTGGCAACTTGGTAAACTAAGCCAATTCAGAAACTCTCGTAGAACAAGTATTTGGAAAGCTGAATAGATTATTTTTATTGTAATACCCCTGAGGCACTTAACAGAAAATCACACACGCATACACGCATGAGTTACAGCTACCAGCAAAGATGAAGGATTCCTATATGGAAAACAAACTTTGTGGAAAATTAATTCTCACTCAAAAATTGCAAAACACGTGGAAAACTTCACCATGAGTCAGTCATCAGACACAAAAAACAACAGGCTTAATACCACCAAGAACTTGGAATATACATACATACACACATCTGAAATGATGACAGATATGGAACCCATCAGGAAATAGCAAGACTCTGAAAAAAAGAAGGAGCAGGTGTGAAGAAAAATCAAACTAGAAGTTTTGAAACAAAAAAAATAGTGGTTTAAATTAAAGCCTCAATATACTGACTAATTAGACCACACTGAAGAGAAAATTGGTGCAATTAAAGAGAGATCTAAGCAATTTTCCAGACAGTAGCTTGGATAAATGAAGAGTTGAAAAAAAAAAAAAAGATTCTGAGCACCATGTAGGATGGGATGAGAAGGTCCAACATTATCTAAGAGGAGTTAAGGAGGAGAGAATAGAGAGAGTGGTCATTGGCAATATTCAATATACTATTCAATATTCAATGATTGAATAAATTTCCAGAACAGAAAAAAGATGTGTATTTACAGGTGGAAGACATTTAAGTCCCAAAGAATTCGGATAAATACAAATCTACACTAATTTAAGGAATGTTTTGGTTAGACAGATTCTTTTCTACACCAGTATCAAATCAATTAAAAATATTTTATGGAAATAAATAAAAGGCTCAGAAATCCAAGAAAAGTCACTAGTCAAAAGAGTTTTTCAACAAGCTCATTTATACTCTACTTAAAATAAGTAATCAGCAGATATTACTTCATTGCTTCCAAATGTCACTTTCATCATTTCATAGCCTTCTGTTGTTAAGATTTATATCTTTTCCTTGTTTTCTATTTCCATCTGTGCAGAACTGAAAGATATCCACCCCTACAATTGCCATCTTAGGATCAACAGACCAACGGAAGTTTGTCCGTGGTAAAGTTTTGTGAACACAATCTAGCTACTGTTTCCCCCAGCAAGACTATGCTTATGTCCTAGAAAACCTGACAGATTCAGAAATGGTCACAGATTGTATAACTTCTAAATGAATCAGGTAAAAATGGAACAGAAGAAAACTCAAACCAATTGAAAACACTGAAGAAATAGAAGAAAAAAATTATTCAAAAAATACAAGATCATATGGAAGAAGTACATTCAAACATAGTATTAATCACAATAAATGCCAATAGGCTGCACTTGCCGGTTCAAAAACAAAGAGTCTCAATTTGCATTAAAACATCCTGCTTTGTTCTGTTTAGAGAAGACATACTGCAGACATAAGGTAACCAAAAAAAGAAAAAGAAAAATGCTGGGAAATATATACTAGACAAATACTAAGCAAACATTAGCATTAAGGAGAAAAGCTACATGCCTTCAGATGGACCATGGCCCAAGAGCAAGGATCATAGAGGTAGCAGCTAGTATGAACTAAACATCAGAGGTGTCTCATCAGCTTTTATAAAATATGACTACTTCACAATTCATATGCAAAACAAAACAGATAAAAATATCACTTTATTCTTTTTACAACTTATTTTCTCAAATTGGATATTTAGCTCATGAATTTTCAGTCTTCAAACTCTGCTTTCACATGAGTATGTACACACACATATATTAATACATGCTATAAATTTTTCTCGAAGTACTGCTATATCCCATGAATTTTAATATATATTATTTTCATTGTCATTTACTTCTAAGCATTCTAATTTCCATTACAGTTTCTTCATTTGAGAAGAGAGAATGTCCATTTCCAAATATTTGGATTCGACTATGTTTTCACTTTTAAGTATATTTTCTATTGAAGTGTAAATTACATGTAGTGACAAAAGAGGCAAAGTCCCTACTTCATGAAACTTATATTGCAGTGGAATAATATACAGGTTATTATACAGGAAAGATAATATAGAGGTTATTAAAAGTAAACAAGATCATTTCAGATCATGACACATCTGTAAAGCTGATAAGCTAGGATGTGTAGTAGACCTTATATGAAAAAAGAGTTTTATGGTCAAGTAGCCTGGGGATAGATTATATACTATATAGCCTCCTCTGAGAGGTTCACTATGTATATTAATACATGAAAGAATGTGAAAAGATGTGCCATTAAGCAACCTAGCAATTGTTTGCATGTATTCCAAAATTATAACCAGCTGTCTGTTTATAACATTGCACCAATTACAATGGAAACTATTGATGCCCTGCTTATATCCTTTCAAAACTCGAAATTCCAGTATGTGCCTATAATTACAAGCAGTTGAGAGCTTGCTTTCGTAGGTGAGAGGAAGGTTGGAAATGCTAGGGATGCAAGGCCCTTGGGAGCAGCCCTTAGGCATTGATGAATGAGAGTTAAATGAGTTAACTTTTGGGTAGAAAGCATGTGCTTTAGTATCTTCCAGAGTGCTCCGTGAGACCAAACCCCAAGTGCCCACAGAGGAAACCCTCTTTATAATCCGTATTTTCTTGACTTCCTTCCATGTCCCGTCTCATTTCCCTACTCTGCTGGTATTCTTGAGAATTCAACCCAAAACAGCAATTAACAACTTATGATTAAATGATTTTAGTGTTCTGAAAGGAACAGAGTTTTAGGACTAGAGCACTAAAATGTTGGGCTACCATTGTAGTTTCATGATTTACTTTGCTTTTTTACCAGAGATTAGAGGAATTTATTTATATTCAAGAAATAAAACATTATGGGCATGTCAGGGAAACATATTTTATCCCAATGGAGAACTTATAGTCCCTCATTTTACTTCTAGAAAACCTGAAATTTAAAAAAAAAAAACTCTATTTTAGAATACTGTATATTACATATCATATAGAATATGTAATACATAAAAATTATATTACCTTTATATGTAATTATATAGAATATGTAATATATATTTTACAGAATATATAATTATATAGAATATGTAATATATATAGAATCTATATATATTATAGACTGCTACATATTACAGAATATTGTATTTCCTAATGATAGAGCACATGGTTCAATAACAAGAGAAAACCCTTATGTTATCTGTGAAGAACATATCATGAGTTGTGGTATAGAGGAATGAAAAAAGCACATCTCCATTTCATATTGATGTTAAGTATTTTCTTTTTTGTGTACGCTAGAACCATTTTTATATAATTATATATATCTCTTCCAAATGCAAGAAGAAAAGGTTTATCCATGTATAACTTTTCCAAGTTTAACATTTGCAAGTATAAACGACAATGATCTCAATTTAATAATTCATCATGATCAGAGCAATTGACCAATGTCCGTTTACTGTTAGGCTTACCAACAGTAAATTACAGATGAATTAATGTCCTTTTGTTTCTCTTCTCTCACTCTCCTTGTCCAGAGACATTTTGTCATAAAGTTTCAGTCCAGCTCACCTCTAGCCAAAGGTAATGTTTTTATTAGGTTGGTGCAAATGTTATTGCATACTTTCAATGGCAAGAACCACGATTACTTTTGCACCAACCTAATAGATCAGTACTCAGTTGCTCTGAATTTTGCTTTTTATTATAACCTATTTTGGCTGGGTGTGGTGGCTCACACCTGTAATCCCAGCACTTTGGGAAGCTGAGGTGGGCAGATCACCTAAGTTCCAGAGTTCCAGACCTGCCTGGCCAACATGATGAAACTCTGTCTCAACTAAAAATACAAAAATTAGCTGGACATGGTGGCGGGCACCTGTAATTACAACTACTTGGGAGGCTGAGGCAGGAGAATCACTTGAACCTGGGAGGTGGAGGTTGCAGTGAGCCGAGATCACACCATTGCACTCCAGCCTGGGCAACAGACTCAGACTCAAAAAAACGAAACAAGACAAAAAAAAAAAATACACAAGCATGAAGTTCGGTATCTTTCCTGTACTGGAGATGTCTTCTTTGTGGCAGGTTTTACTTTGTTTTGACCTCCACTTTGTTGTTGCTGCTGTGGTCGGCAGCACTTAGCTCTTCTTCATTCCTTAAACCATACTTGTACCCTGAACTTGGGCCAGTTGAGTGTCAGCACCACCTACTCCCACATGGAAATGTCTGAGTACTGGGTCTTAGCAAACAGCACTCCCACCACATGTAGCTGCTCCCAGGTGAATGTTGTCCTCTCCCTGTGCTGTTTCCAGGAAGATGGCTTGGTAGCCCACAGAGGGGTGCAGCAAGTCCATACCCGAAGTGCTCAGGCTTAGCCCATTGACTGTGTAGGGAAATTGCTTAAGATTAGACATCATGCCAAGGTTATCTGGAGGAACAAAGGCATAAATTCAGCTCACATGGGCAGGAGGTAGGTGGCATGCGGGACCCAGCTAGAAGGTCTCTATGTGCATGGAGTGGACAGGTTCAGAGTCTTGGTGGGTGGGTTTAGAGTGGTAGAACTAAGAGCAAAGCAAACAAGCAGAGGTGCTCCTTTACTGCTTGGGAGCCATCAGCTCATCCACATTCTACTACCAACTTCAAAAGACTACTAAGTATTAATATTTTCTAAAGAAAGTACAACTGGCTAATTTTAATTTAAGTCCTGCATTTTAAAAATCCTTTAAAAGGAAGAAATAGGATATATGGAATTAGCATCCATCCCTCTACATTTTGGATGCTACTTCTTGAGGCAGTCCTATGTAGTACTGTCTCAGCAACTTGGTATTTAACATTCAGAAAGTGAAATGTCTAGAAACAAAAGAGCAGGAGAAATGTGTGTGTATGCCTGCAGGCATATGTATGTATCCTTGTGTGTTTGTGCTGGGATTTGTGTGTTTGCATATGTGTGAATTAAGAGGATAAGCACAGACGTGGCAGTGGGGCATTTCATTCTGGAAAATGTACCCTCCCTCAGGACAGCAGAAGGAAGGTGATAGAAAGAGGAAGGGTCCTCGCAGCAATGCGTGCTGGGATTGTTGCTTTCACACACTCCAGTTCTCTCTCATATCAGGGGAGAGAAAGGAAGATAGAAGGAAGGGAGGGGACAGTGGGCAGGAATTTCTGATGTGGATCTGCATATCTAGCCTTAATAATTTAGGAGTAATTCCTGGCACACAGCAAGACATGTCAAGACCTGGATTGTGGGCTCAGGAATCCCTGTAAATGAAGGAAGGGTCACAGATGAGCATCTGGAAAGATAACTGACTCCAAGCGTAAATGTTTATAGTTGTAACCTCTCTACTAAAAGACCAATAGCATGAGTATTTTATTTTCTTAATTGAGCTTTAATCCCAAAATGGCACAGCAAGATTTTAAACTTCAAAGTAACAAAGAGAAAAAAAAAATCTATTTTTCAGACATATATAGAAAGATTATATAGAATGAAGCCAGATGATTGCCACTGATTCTCTTATTAGGATCTTAGGATCCCATAAGTACTGTCTGAATAGGTCTAATCCTCAATAATACTGTAGGACAATAGTTAAGAGCTTAGATCCTGGGCTAAACACCCACGGTCCCAATCCTGTACCCACAATTTTTACTTGTGTTTCTTTAACAAGTGACTTTACCATTTTACCTAAATTCATCTGTCTCTAAAATGAAAGGGGAGGGGAGGAAAATAGTATCTACCTCATGGAATTGTTCTTTTTAATGAGTTAACATGCATGAAATGGTTGATTCGAGCCTGATTGGCAATATTATAGAATTGTTAGACCCTACTTTCCCAAATTTCCTCTTTTATAACTTCAAAGTGCTTGCTTACACAGCAAACTGAGCTAATAAGCAAGAAAACTGCTAACCAGTTTTATTTTCTCATTTTACTACTCCACCTCCAGAAAAAAAAAAAAAAGATGTCGTACTTTATTTCCCTTAAATGTTCCCCCAGGGAAGTATAGCAGGTTGTGTTATTGTTCTCAATTTTTCAATGCCTCTCCCAGTGAGTAATGTACTTCCCTGCCTATCAGCATCAAGCTTGGCCATCTGATGTATTTTGGACAATAAACTGTGAGCAGAAATGGTGTATGCAATTCCATACTGAAATCTGAAGGATCAGTTCATGGTTGTGCTATTGCCCTTTTTCCCTCTGCCTTGAGACCAGGTAGGAGTAGCTCCAACAACCTGGATCTACTAAGAAGGCATGATTTAGAGCCATATCCAATCTACAACTAACATGAAATGGGCAAGAAACAAACCTTTGTGTTGTAAGCCCACTAAGCGTTTGAAGTTGCTGTTAGTACAGCAAAATTTGCCTAAAATGGCAGACACAAGGGAGGATGAAGATGAGTGTTAGTCATGGCAGAGGCAAAAAGTGTCTATCTGGAGGTGGGGGAAATTATCCAAAACTGGGAAAGGGTATTTTTTTCAGGGATCCCCACCTACTCCTCCTGCCCCACCGTTTCTCTGTCTTGAGTAGAGGACTAACCTGAGGAAAACAAACAGTTTGATACAGTTAACCAGAAAGAAATGTTAGTTGTAGGAACTTCTAGCCTCCGCAGAGATGCTCTTGGGAACCCGTCCTCAAAAGAACCAACCATGTTAACTTCTCTAAGTAGGC
This sequence comes from Rhinopithecus bieti, assembly GCF_001698545.2. Taxonomy (NCBI): domain Eukaryota; kingdom Metazoa; phylum Chordata; class Mammalia; order Primates; family Cercopithecidae; genus Rhinopithecus; species Rhinopithecus bieti. The sequence goes on from NW_016810765.1 coordinate 987,537, forward strand.
GTATCACAATGACCACTGTGAACTGACAGCTAAAGGTGACTCCGTGAAAGATCGGGACTGTGTAAGCCTCACTCCAGGACTTCAGCCTAATCCTGATGGAACTGGGATCCCTAGGAAGGACTGAGATTGATTTTCTCACTACCCTAGCCAGATTAGAAATGTGATTTAGAAGAGTGAATTATATGAAATATCTTGCATGCAACTGTGGTAGCCATGAGACCATGTCTCCGTTTGCTTGCATCCAGAGACATCACTTCCATTTGAGGAACTTCTTTGAAATAATGATTTTTAAAAATATTAGCAATATATTTCCTGCTTTTTTAAAATTTTATTTTAAGTTCCAGGATACATATGCAGAACATGCAGGTTTGGTGCATAGGTAAACATGTACCATGGTGATTTGCTGTGCCTATCAACCCATCACTTAGGTATTAAGCCTTGCAGGCATAAGCTATTTATCCTGATGTATTTCCTATTTTTGAAGCAATAACTGAATTAAACACCATTATAGTACAGTCCCTTTGGTGACAATTTCCAACTTGGCAACTTCTTACTGATGAGTCACATATAATTATTGTTTTATTGACAGATATCTTATCTTCTCCACTTTCTTTAGAAGGCTTTGGATTGTTGACCTATATCCAAACAACATCCACCAGTTTCTCTTACTATTGAAATAATCCCAAATTCATTTATTCAATGGAAAGCATTTAATTATTTTCTGTGTATATAAAGATATTCCTGAAAATAGGATCTTAGTAGTAAAGTGGCACAGCAGAGTGATGTGGAGGTTGTCAGTGACTTTTGATAAGAGTCATTCAAGTGCAGTAAAGTGACAGAGTAGGGTAAAAACTATGTGAATGTGGATTCTCTCTCTCTCTCTCAAAATATCTTATTGTACTGAACCCACCTATTTTCAGACTACAGTTGGCCATGGGTAACTGAAACCATGGAAAGCACAAATGAAGATAAGAGGGGACTACTGTGCATATCAGATGCTCAATAAATATTTGCTGAGTTAATTAATATATAAATGAATGAAGCATAGCACAGTGCTCTAGCAGGCACGGGCCAGAGCTGATGCACCCTACGCTCACATTTGACTGACCTGAACTATAGGCAAGTAAACCTGTCCTGTAGGCTCTGGGGTCTCTATCGCTGGATCAAACACTTGCATGACCCCAAATGCAAGGGTCTTGTTAAACTGTGTCCGAGGCACCTAATTGACCTCACCTAGTCCTGGCCCTCCCCATGTGTGATTAAAGTCCGATTTTTTACTAAACATGTATAAACAGAGAAGATAACAGAGAAACAACAAAGTGTGTCCTAGTGAATTTTGATTTTTATCCCCCATAAATTTAGGAACATACCTTTTTTCATCCTTTCATTGAGTACTGTACTAATCAGAACAGAAAGAGAGAAAAGAATGCACTTTCCTCGGGGGAATGCAGGGCCTTCAGAAAGGGAAAATCTGTGATTGCCATTTTTTTATTAAAGGTTATTTGAGGCCACAGTAATAAAAAAGCTATGAAATTGCACAGTAAATTTTGAACAACATTAAAATATAATTATTTTCTCTACTTGCTACTGTTAGACTTAATATTCAGTACAATTCAGTGCAGCTTAGTTCAATCATTAACACTTTGCTTCTCAAATATGCAAAGGTCTTTTAGTTACCTGGGAAACTCTTCCTAGATTGGAAGAGTTAATATTCAAAGACTAGCTGAGAGGTGGCAAGCTGTAGGCGTCATTCACACATTCAGAAACCGTACCTTGAAACTCCAGCTGGCATGAACACTTCTGTATTCAGATCATAATATTGCTGTCTGCTCGGATTTTTAAATTGAGTTCATCAAGTAAAGCCCTCCAAAAGGATGTATCATGTGGCCTTGTACTTCTACCATATCTAAAATGCTATTGTCTACTTCTTAGTATAAAGGTTCACAAGGAGAAAAGGGAATGCCTTAAGTTTTGGTTTGTTCCTTTGCTGGTTTGTTTCCTGCTGTTGTAGCAATTGCAGCAGAGATCTGGAACCTCAATAAAGAGAAAGCTTGCTCTTTTACCAAATTAAAAATCCTTCTGATTACTTTAATGTGTGTGGTTTTATTGTTTTGCTTTTATTTAAGTCACAAACTGAAATTGGCATTTAAAGTGCCATAGCATTATAATTAATACTAATTATAATGGCAATAACCTAAGAGCCAGGAGGTAGTGTGGGAGGGAGCACAATAGCCCCTTTTCAGGACACTTACTAAAAGCAACCTGTCACTGGCCTTCCTTGTGGCCGCAGTTCAATTTAATTCAGTACCAAATGGAAATGGCCACCTCTCCTGTGCAGAACCCGGAGCTTGTTTTTGGACCCCAGTCCTTCATTCATACACAACCTGAGCAGCCACAGAATAAAGCTTCCCGTCTGTACTGGCACCACCTTCAACCACACGTGGAATATTTCTGTACTTTGTAAATGACAAACCAGAGGTGCAGGCCATGAAACAGACCATGAGCTGTTGTCTTGAGGTGTCTTCACAGAGAGGTCACCAGAAAGAAAAATCTAGCAGAAGCATATGTTTGTACCTGCTTTTTATATCCCAAAGCGGAAAAAGGAGGAGGGCGCTGTGGGATTGCAATTTATATTTGGATTATTTATTTATACATTAAACACAGACTCCCTGGGAAAAGTGTTTCTTCTAATTCACACAGTGGGCAGAATGGCCAAACTGATACCAGTACACCTTCCTGCTCTGCAGATTCGGCATCTCAGCCACCCACTGTCAAGCAACAGGTTTGCCTTCTGATGCCAGGTTCCAGCCACACTCACTCCTTGTGTCTCCTAAATGGATGCTAATCTTATCCCGTGCCTAAAACACAGATCTGCAACAAACTACCTGCATATACATCTATTCCGACACTTGCTATTTTTATGACTTTGGACATGTGTCTGTATGACTCTCAATCTCAGTTTTCTCATCTGTGAAATAAAGGTAATGATAGCTCTTATGTCGTATGGTTTGTCTGTGGGCCAAATCCGTGGAAGGAGTCTGGCTCAGCTTTCAGCACAAAGTACTTAATAAATACTAGCTATTATTATTATTTCTTACTGGCATCATAGAACGGCTGCTTCCCAGTTTTCATAAACAAATAATCTAAAATTTTGGTCTATGCTAAAGATTTTCTGGTCTCTGCCTAGTTTGGGTTCACACACAAAAAAGACCCTGATGCAAAGATTTAGTTGATTTGGGAGGTGATGTCAGGAAGCATGGTGAGAAAGTGGGGAGGTGGGGCACGGAAGGGAGGAGAGCCAGTTAAGGATGGATTAACATCACGGTCCTGTGCGGAAGCCAGGTTATACTCACTGGTGAAAGCCAATTGTTAATTTTTCAGGACTTTTGCAAGCAAGTTATTAAACACAGCCATTGTTAAAAAATTATATAAACTTTCAATTAGTTAAATTATGTTTAAAAAACAAAGATGATCATCACTTAAAATTAGTTTTGCTACTATCTGTCTCTTGAGGTCATTGACTTCCTCTGGATCCATATGATGGGAACATAACAGCGTGCTTCTGGACATCGCCTCCCCACTCTGCACTCAGTGATAGCACACTGGCAGCTTCAAGTCAGTCATGGTGGAGACTGGCAGACACTATAACATTGGAGCACATTTTTTAAGAGAGCCAGTTGTTTGACATTTACCAGCACCCCACTGGACAATCTGGGGGTTACTGCTGTGGAAAACTAAGTTCAGTCCAGCTGGGAATTCTCTGAGAGAATGTATGGAAAATGACAGACCCTTACTCCATTGAGGGGCAAGGAAACAGGAGAAATCGTCCCTCATCGACGAAGTTTTGTCACAGTGGGAATAACCCAGTCTGCCCCTCCCATGGCTAGAAAACAGCCACAAGCTGAGACTAAGAGGCCTCTAGAATGTACTGCAGTGTGTGCTATCTGCAGTTGGAGGGTACAAAATGAGATTTTTTTAATTTAAAAAAGTTTTATTCTGAACTGCTCTTATACTTACAGAAGTTGAAATATAGCATAGAGAGCTTCTGTACACCCCGACTCATCTTCCTTTAATGTTAACATCCTCTATAAACATAGTACAGTTATCAAAAACTGGAAATTAACATTGGTACGACTATTAATTAAACTATACATCATATTCCAATTTGACCAGTTTTTTCACTAAAGTGTATTTTCCATTCCAGGATTCTATCCAGTATCTCACATTGTAATTAATTGTTATTTCATCTTAGTTTTCTGTAATTTGTAAAAGTTTCTCAATCTTTCTTTGTCTTCCATTATCTTGATGCTTTCATGTCAAGTATACTGATTTAATCATAAAGATAGCAACTTTACAGTGGAAAAACAAGGAGACACCACTTGTGATGATGAATTTTCTATGTCAACTCGGCTGGATCATGAGGTGCCAGATATTTGGTCAAACCTTATTCTGAGTGTGTGAAGGGGATTCTGGATGAGATGAACATTTGTACTGGTAGACATGTAAAACAGAGTGCTCTCCTCAATGTGGGTGAACCTTACTTAATTAGTTAAAGGCTTGAATAGAACAAAAAGACTGAGTGAGAGGACCTGCTCCTGCCTGACTGCCTTTGAGCTGGGACATTGATTTTCTCCTGCCTTCAGACTTAAATTGAAACATCAGCTCTTCCTGGGTCTTCAGACTGCCAGTTTTCAGACTAGGACTTACATCATTGGCTCTCCTGGTCCTTGAGCCATCAGACCTTGGATTGGTACTACACCATTGGCTCTCCTAGGTCTCCAGGTTGCCAACTGCAGATCTTGGAACTTGTTGTGAGAGCCAACTCCTTAATTTTTTCCTCGCTCTTCTCCCTAATTTGTTTCCCTGGAGAATGCTGACTAATACACCACCCTAACCGAGTGATCAAAGCTAGTATCACTAGTCATAAGACATATTGATATCATAAAACTCTTGACATGATGCACTGAGAAGGGGAAACCTCATTGCTGTGGTATTTTCATTCCAATCATGAGAAACATTAGACAATCTCAAGTTGGCTTTTCTTTTGGTGTTCAAATTTCGGTGTCTGTGAACCAGAAAACCATGGTTTCCTTCTGGGATTCTCCAATCCCCACCCCCAACAGTCAGGATTTCTTAGCATGGCCCGAGTATCGAGTCTTCTCTCTTTCACTGTCCAAAGCAGACAGGTACTGATGACAAACTCTTTACAGTGAATCTCTAAAATTGTTGATCTCAAGAAATCCTCATGTGTTAATCTCTCTTATTCTTCCCAATGTTATACTCAGTCTCAGGAGACTTAGGCCAAAGTAGGTTTTGGCTCCTCATTCTATAGATGTTATTAGCCAGCAATTCCAGTTCAAACTCCTGTGAAGCTCTTTCCTTAAAGACATACCCAGAATGCCAGGGTAAATGGGGTCAAAAGAGATTCAGACACTGTACCCAGCAGAGCTTCTTGTATCAACGTGAGCCCTGTGATTAAGTGCAGCTCATCAAATCAAACTTCTCCTTTCCGGATAATAAATTTAATCTTACAGTGGGATGGCTTGTTCTTCCTGACACCTGATATCAATCAGGACTATTCCAGCTCATCAGACATCTCCTAATATCCTAATAACTTTGACTGTTCAAAGAGATATATCCCTGGTATACTCTCCTTCTGTACCTCCCCTCATCGTAATACATTGTAAAAATTCCTTGTGAACATTAATGGCAAGTATGCACCAGGATCTTGTCAAGCCAAAACCTCCTGGAAATGCCAGTTTTTAAATCAGGCTTCAGATTAAAAGAAACAAAATTATTGATGACCTGATGAAGAGGATGTTGTTACTCTGATTCTCCGTATCCAAACCATAGTAGCCTTTTTCAAAATAATAGGTGAGTTTCATAGCATCCTACAAATTAAACAATTAGCTTTTCTAAGTATTATGAACCCATGGTTTAAACGTATCAGTGTGTTTTAATCTATTGCAGTTATCACTCTTTTTTTTTTGAGACAGTCTAGCTCTGTCATCCAGGCTGGAGCGCGGTGGCACGATCTCAGCTCATTGCAACCTCCGCCCCCTGGGTTCAAGCAATTTCCCTGCCTCAGCCTCCCTAGTAGCTGGGATTACAGGCATGCGTTACCACACCCGGCTAATTTTTGTATTTTTAGTAGAGACAGGGTTTCACCATGTTGGCCAAGCTGGTCTCGAACTCCTGAACTCAAGTGATCCGCCTGCCTCAGCACAAAGGCATAAGCCACCGCACCCAGCCACAGTTATCACTCTTATTGGTTCTCAGTTGTTGCTTTTGCCAATGGGAGCTTTTTCAGGTTGGATTCTGAATCCTTTTGTCATGACCACAGTAGTCTTTGGTAGAGTCCTTGCCCTCTAGTGTGATAAGATGCTCCATGCTTGTCTTGGACATTTCCTACACCAGGCCTGGAATCAGCTTTTTGCTCAAGAAGTTCTCTTTTCTTTCCATGGGAAATAGTATTTCCAACACCACCATCTGGACTTCAGGAAAGCCCATGGCAATGAAATTAATCCTTTTTTCTCTAATCCTTTTCAGTAGACAGAGACAGGATTATTTCTTGGGTTTATACTAATACTTGCAATTCAAATTCATGACTGCAGGGATTTTACTTAACATCTTTTGTTTTAAACTTACATCTTCTTTCTTTAACACTAAGACTTTGGATTCTTAATGTGATAGAGGATAATAAAATTTGAGTATCCTATAATTTAATTTATTTACACACATAGGACAGTCTCAACATAATAATACCAATACCATAATTACTGAAAAGGTAAATATAGTGTGTGTGTATATATATGTGTGTATATATAGCGTGTGTATATATGTATATAAATATAGCGTGTGTATATATGTATATAAATATAGTGTGTGTATATATATGTATATATATGTGAGTGTGTGTATATACATATATATTTGCATGTGATCGCCTGTTCCCCTCTTCTATGCTTGTATGATTATGTGTATGTGTGTATACATGTGCATATATATATATAATATGCACACATACACAGTTGCACTGCATCTATAGTTTTGAACTGTTTTAGTGGAATGTCTTTCTGGAGTTCTTTTATTCTCTATGGGAATGTTCTTTGGCTTCTTGTTCTCTCTTTTAATTTAGTAATTTTATAGAGATTTGCCCTTGATAAATTCCTTTGATAATGTTTACATAAAAGAAGTTTTACTGAACATTTAGAGAAAGATATGTTTCAGAAGAGCTTCCCTAACTTCACATTCTAGAGCTTTTCCATCCCTTGTTTTGTGTTATGTTTAAAATATGGAGATTTTCTTTCTGAAATCTCTTGCCTCTCTTCACAATTTTTAATCTGGATTTTATCTTTCCTTTGTTTCTGTCAATCATGTGCTGTTCAGTGTGAATTTCATTCCCATCAGTTTTGCAGTTTTGCCTCAGGTAGATCTTTGTTCTGGAGAGACCACTGGGCAATGAGATTTGAGAGTTCATGGGGCCCAGGTTGCCCAGCCCTCCCAAACCTTACTGCAGACTTCCCTGCTATTGTAGCGCTATGCTTCCACTGTCACCCTGCACTATAGTTATTGTTTCGCTTTTCTGTAACCCACATTAGATTATAAACCCTAGATGCAAAGTGCCTGTGTTTGCTGATCATCACTGTAAATTTCAGTTTTGGCTGCTGGCCCTTAGAGCTACCAAGGAGCCCCTATTTCAGATGCACTATTGCTTCCCTTCGCTTCCTGTGCAGAGATGCTCATTCCATGCAGGTTTTATACTGGTCAGTGGTTTTTCTTCACCAGGTAACATTTTCAGGCTTATAGAAATGCGTTGCCACCTCGTTTTATTGTAGATGCTGATCACCGAGTTTTATACCAGTCTCTATTTTCACAGGGATATTCAGAAAGATTTTAAAACATATCAAAATAAAGATGCAATTGCAGCATCTTTATCAACCGTTTTCACAAAGGTGAACCTTGTCTCTTCAGTTACAGAATAGAATTCCAGTGGTGCCTCTTAAATGTATGGTTTCTATCCCAAAAATTCAGACACATATATAAAAATTACAGTTGGTATGCCAGAAGCCCCTCAAAATCACCAGTAATCTCCCAAAACATGCTTTCTTCTGTGTTGCCTACTCAGGGAATTAGAAATGAAATAATAATTGACTCAGTTACTCCAACTAGAAACTTGGAGATTTTCCTTGGAGCCTTCTCCTCTCTTACTCCAGCATACAATCACTCAGCAAGTCCCGTTGTTTCTATTAAATGTATCAAATTCTCTCTATCCTCACTGCTACTGTCCAAGTCCTTATTTCACTTGTACTATGAAAAAATATTCCTAATGAAACTTCCTGCCTCTAGACAGTCCCCGCTTCCACCCACTCCTCATTTTGTGGTATACCTCCTTAGGGTGGTGTGTCTCAAACACAAATTGTATCCTCTCTCTCTACTGCTTACAATCCTTAAATATTCAGAATCCTTATGATTTGGCATCGCTTATCTCTCGAAGGTCATTCATTCCTCTGTCTCCTTACAACCTACCATTCAACTATATTGAATTTATTTCAGTCCCATGAATGATTAAGCTCTATTTCACTTACAGGACACTGTACAAAGATCTCCTCTGCTTTGATCACTCTCCCCTCACTCTTTACGTGAAGAAGTCCTCGTCATCTTTGGTTCTCAATTTAGATGGAATTTGAAATTTGGTTCCCAGATTAGAATGAATTCACCTCCTATGTACTCACAGCTTCTTTGCTTCTAGTTATTATTTTACTTTCCTATGACCTTCATTAGATTATAAACTTTGGGAAAGAAGTGCCTGAGTTTACTTTACTTTCTAAAACAAACTTCTAGCATGGTCCTTAATATATAGTAAGCATTCAACAAACATTTGCTGAATAAATGAATTGTGGAAAACTGTTATCCATAACTCATGATTCTCTTATTCTCATCACTACCAAATAACTATCCAGGCAGTCAACAATAGAAGTGAGTCAAGAGGTGCTGGTTGTGGAAACTGAGTTTTCGAGGGTAGTCCTAGGAGAATTTGCAGTTCTGTAACTATCTTACTGATTTTTCTAGTTGGTTTTTTATTCTATTTTTCCTTTATTACACTCTTGACACTTGGAATTGTTTTTTCAATATTTGCATTTGCCTCTAGACTTCAAGATGCAAGAGCCTCTTCCAAGAGGAACTTTGTCCTATTTTAAAATTTTTTGGTGGTTTTAAATTAAATAAAACTGTATTTTAACTATATGTACAATCACTACAAATAAGGGGATTTTTCTTATTCTATGCATTCAGAATAATACTTTTCTCTAATTTGTTTCTCCAAATGTATTGTAGTTGTGATCACACTATATCATTTTCAAAACCACTATTCATAAAAAACTTCTTAGTGGATACATCATATTCTATTATTTGACCTGGAATCATGAGCTGAAATCATTTATCTTTTGATTCAGCTGCTCAAACTATTTCCAGGAACATCAGAAATTTTTAAGTGCAATTAATATAAGCCTGAATTTGCAAAGAAAACTATTCTGCAACATATTACCCTCAGCTGAGAGATATACTAAAAGAATAGAATATCTCAAAGTGTCCAATCAAAGAACCTCCTGGCACTTCTTAAGAAATTAGTCTCAGGTCGCACACCTCTCTCTATTACTTTTAGAATCCCCAAGAGAGGAATGTGCAATTTGTAGTGCCTTTACTTGTCTTATAAGATGCTAGAGCAATAGAAAGGACGCTAGACTAGGAGTCACCCAGACATAAAGTCTAGCCCTAGCTAACTCTTACCTAACTCAGACCATTCAAAAGTTGCTTACGATCTCTAGGCCTCAAGTTTTCATACCATAAAATCCTGATTCTATTTCCTACACTATCTCTTCCATAGGAATGTTGACCAAATGCACTGCAAAATTAAAGATATACCACTGTTTTGAAATTTATACAGCCCTACATGGGCATCGTTAAGATCAGATAAAGGATACAAATATATCATGTATATTTGTGTGGTTTAATCAGTAGCATTGTGCTTTTGCTCCTTTTTCAGTTACGATGGTAAACTAATTCTTAAATGCTTTTGACTGAATTTTTAATCAAGCAGTGGTAACTCACACTTGGGGTATATTAGTCTGTTCCCACACTGCTAATAAAGACATACCTGAGAATAGGTAATTTATTGGTATTATTATTTTGAGATGGAGTCTCACTCCTGTTGCCCAGGCTGGAGTGCAATGGTGTGATCTCAGCTCACTATCCCTTTGCCTCACAGATTCAAGTGATTCTTCTGCCTCAGCCTCCCGAGTAGCTGGGATTACAGGCACCCACCACCTTGCCGGCTAATGTATTTTTTTTTTTTTTTTTTTTTTTTTAGTAGAGACAGGGTTTCATCATGTTGGCCAGGCTGGTCTTGAACTCCTGATCTCAGGTGATCTGCCTGTTTCAGCCTCCCAAAGTGCTGGGATTATACGCATGAGCCACCATGCCAGGCCGAGACTGGGTAATTTATAAAGGAAAGAGGTTCAATTGACTCACAGTTCAGCATGGCTGGGGAGGCCTCAGGAAACTTACAATCACGGCAGAAGGGGAAGCAAACACGTCCTTCTTCACATGGTGGCAGGAGAGAGAATGAGAGCTGAGCAAAGGGGGAAGCCCCTTATAAAACCATCGGATCTCATGAGAAATTACTTACCATCACAAGAGTAGCATGTGGGAAACTGCCCCTATGATTCAATTACCTCCCACCAGGTCTCTCCCAACACACATGGGGATTATGGGAACTACAATTCAAGATGAGATTTGGATGGAAATGGCCAAATCATATCACAGGGCAAAGCTTCTATTTAGATAAAGCCTCAGTTTTCCTTCTGTTCCAAAAGTAACATTTTGGTTAATCATGAGAATCTGCAGAAAGACTGACACCTTCAAAAGTGCTGGGGACAGTAAGGGTCACGGTGGGTAGCAACTGCTCAGAAGCAGCCCTACAAGCAATCAGGACACTGTGCATCCTGGTCTGATTAGGTGTGTTCCCCAAATTCATCAAACAGCATTTACAGTTTCTTTTTTTATTTTTGAGATGAACCATTTTAGCCTGAAGACAACCTTTAAAAGTACTAAAAACTCCTAAAAGTATTTAATAGTTTAAGTAGTGCTTACAATTTTTTTTCATACTTCTCATTAACTGCACCAACACTGGTAACTAGAGCCAGTCTTCTATCTCTGTTTTCCTCATTACTGTTTTTCGAGTACTTACAAATGAAGAAATGCTATGGGATCACAAAGCTTAACAAATGGTTCAATGGTTTAAAGTAATACATGAAAAATTTAAACATTCATATTATATATATGTAATACATAATATTTATAATATATAAAGACTCTGGAGACCCTAAATGACTATTCGTTCTCATGGAGGCAACAGATCATGATGGCAAGAACATAAGATTTGGAGTTAGATAAGAGTTTCAAATCTTGAATCTGCCATTGCTTACTGCAGTAATTTCAGGCAAGAGTTTATGCCCATGGGTATCAGTTTTCTCATCTGTAAAACAGGAATAGTAGTGCCACATTGGCAGAGTTAGAAGAGATAATTAAAGTATAATAATGGTGCAAATAACATACTCATGAAAGATTGGTTCACTTCTCCTATCACCAGAACTGATGTTTTATGTCTTTCATTTACCCTCAAGAATTTTCTGTTGCTGTGTGGCAACTTTCATTCATTTTGCTGACGTGCTGACAAGATAGATTTTTTTCATCTTTCACATTTCAAGCTTTTGTTTGGTAAGCTAGCCTATTGTTCAGCTGTGAGTGCATTTTCTTTCTGTTTGCGGGGAAAAGAAAAGAAATTATCAAACAGGTTAAGGGATCCAAAATAATAATAAAAGTGCCTTTGGCATGAGCAAAAAGCAAATATCAATTAATGCAGCCCAGTAGAAGTAAAAGCGTGTGACTGGTGCCAAGTACTCCACTCACTTCGCCTATAACGTTGTGTTTGTTGAGAGTCTGCGGTTTGTATGGTATCATTCCAGATGTTTTAAACGCTGAATATCATTTTTAATGCTACCATGTCTCCATTCTCAACACAATTGCCCCTTAATTTTGCATAGTATTTATTTCTGTGTTGTTTCCTGGACCTACACTGCCTTCCTTCTCCCCTTATCCCCCTCTATCTGTCTAAATCTCATTCATTCTCCCAGGTTATGCCTTAAATAATATCCCTCTTTGGAATCTCCCTGCCTGCTTCAAATTCAGTCAGCAGTCCTTTCTCTGCATGTCTCAGTTTCTGAATTTGTGAAATGGAGATGATAATAGTATCTGTCACATAAGATTATAGTGAAGACACAATACGACAATGCATATAAATCCGTTAGCCAAGTACACTGTGTTTAAAAAATGTAGCTATCATATTATTCATATTTTATCATTACCCTTACCATCATCTTTATTATTATAATACTTCTGCACATCTGTAGTATTTCGCTTGTGCCTTTATTTGGTGTTTGCTTTATTCTGTCAGATACTAGTGGAAACTCCATGTGTGTTTCCTGTTTGACAGTATGTGTCTCCAGCAACTGAGAGCAAAACTCTTTCCTTACAATCTTGCCAGTGCCTTGTCCAATGCCTGGTGAAGAGAAGATACATATTAGATGTTTATCTAAAAAAAAAAAAAAAAAAAAAAAAAAATCTTTTTGTTTGCCATAAATGAATTTTTTTTTTTTTTTTTTTTTTTTTTTTTTTTTTCTTTTTTTTTTGAGACCAGGGTCTCTGCTCTGCCACGCCAGGGCTGGAGTGCAGTGTGTCCGACTCGGCTCAACTGCAAGCCCGCCACCCAGGATATTTTACGCCAATTCTCCTGCCCTCGCCTACCGAATAGCTGGGACTGCAGGTGCCAGCCACCATGCCCGGCTAATTTTTTTTGTATCTTTTTTAGTAGCGATGGGGTTTCACCGTGTCAGCCAGGATGGTCTCGATCTCCTGACCTCGTGATCCGCCCGTCTTGGCCTCCCAAAGTACTGGGATTACAGGTGTGAGCCACCTTGCCCGGCCCATAAATGAAATTTTTAAGTGTCCATGTCTGTGGTTTAAATTTAGCAATTCTTACCATAAAAGGTGTCTTGAGTATGCAGTGTGATTAAAAGAGGATTTTCTTTGTTTTCTTTTCTTTATTAAATGTTTTATGACAAATTAACTTTTCCTCTTGCAAGGAAGTCCCTGGAGACCAAGGATTTGAGAAAAAAGTGTGTGATTGTGCAGACTTAGAATAACTTGTGCTCTCTTCCCCCAGTCCTGACTCTCACTTTGGGAGTTAGCAAGGCAACTTGGGAGGCTCACTCGGGCATAGAGATCCCTCGAGAACTGTGCAGTTCAGGTCTGTTAAACTCAAGGCTGGATGCTGGGCTGAACGGTTTTGAAAATCTGCTTACCTGAACTTATTAAAAAGTCTTAGTCTTTGGAATTTAAGATATTTTTAAAGAGCTGGTGTTACGGTTACAGAAATATTTCTTGCACTAAATAGCATTTTGTTAAGCAAGCCTGATTTGTAGATTTAGCAATTAGTTTTAATACATTTAGTAGGGTCTGGGTTACTCTGTGCTAACAAGTTCCCATAAGTTTGAAGACTGACGAAGTCAGAAGGATCTGGCTCTAGCTGGAAGGGATATTACTTCTGTTCAGACTGCCAGTGGAAGACTGTGTCCCCTAGGGTAGGCTGTGGGGTAGGCTGTGGCAGGTGGTGACTGCCTGCATTGAAAGACTCAGCATTCTTATACTTGGGAATCCTTTTTTCTACAGAAGTTGCTAAGAGCATTTTTGAAATTGTATCCTAAAACTGAATTGAAGCTTTGAAACATTAATGGAAAAATCATAATCTCAAACTTTCAAGTGTTATGAGAAGCTGGGAACTTCGACTTGCTCTTTGGAACAAATAGTCCTTTTCATAAAACCCATTGCTGTAGACTTTTGGTGGTGAAAAGGAAAAGAAAAAAGTAAGGAGTCTAAATAATGTTATTAAAATATCAAATTTATATTCTTTGTGGTGAAGTCTAATCTCTAGATACCACTTCCTTTAGAATTTTTTTCATAGGTGTGGATTATAATACACTTCATTTGAAATTGCTGTTGAAATGTGCGTGTGTTCTCATTCAAGCAGTTACCCACAGATAATTGGGATTAGAATCCAGAAGGTGACAGGAATAATTCAGGGACATACTCTTATCTTATGCTGGTAGAAGAAGCATAAAGCTACTGGATGATTTTGATTGCTGACACCTGAAAAGAGCCATATATTAAAGTTGTATCCCTCAGCAATGTTATTCCAAATCAAATTTTCTAGATATTGATGAAAGTGTTGATATTAGGTATTTGTGATGTGAAACATAATCCTGAGGGGATAATCCTAAGGTAAGGCCAAGGATAATTACCATAAATAAAAAGCATTAGTTGTTGTTGTTGTTGTTTTTCTTGACAATGAAAACAGCGTCCCAAAAGCCAGTCATCTCAGAAGGTGGGGGGGATCTGGGCCACAAAATGAGGACTCAGAAGGCAGCTTTGAAGCAGATGATTATGGCCTTGGACACAAGAGGACCTAGAGCAAGGGACTTGAACTTTGTGGATATGAAATCAGTCATATCTACTATCTGGACTTGAGTTCCTGTGACATGTAATTCTCTCCTGTTATAACAAAGTTTTCAGTAACGTTTTGCTAAAGATTTTTGATTGGTTTGGGTAGCATAGTGTGTAAATGTGTCCATGCCTAGCACATTAGTAAAGAAGAAAATAGTTTCCCCCTACCCCGCTCCCACTCCTTAATCTTACCTTTTCTGAAATCATTGTTGTGGCTACTGTTCAAAGAAGAATTGATGTCTTGGAAATCTGTGAGATGACTGGCAGCATAATAAAAAGTGATCCATGGCAGGGAGAGGACAATGATCTGGAATTAGTCAGCAATGAGGGCACAACCTATTTCCTAACCAGGTAGCAAGATATCTCTACCAAATGGTCAAAAGGTAGATTTATTCAGTTCAATTTAGTTATCAAATTTATATTATCTTAGATGTTGTTCTATCTGGCTAACATGAACTCTACCTATTGTTCTCTAATGATTAACCAAAAACAGAAATTATTTCTTTCTTATGTGTCATATACATAATCAGCTCTCAATAATTTTTGATAGACTTTTACTATGTTTTGATGTATACAATAGGATGACATGGTGAATGAAAATCATAATCTCAAACTTGGTGGGTGAGACTATTATGAAGATCATCTTATTTTGGAAAATGATTGAACCCCACAGGTGAGAACAAAGGGGATTATATGCTCCACGATAATTTCAAAGTGTCTCAAGTTTTCGGAATGAGATGATAACCCATAGGATTTATTGAGAGACATCATCTTGACATAGTGAGCACTTCCGCCACAGCCACAGCTAATGAACTAGTTAATATGTGAAATGGCTGGGAGGGTAACAAAACTTCTGGGGAAAGTATAGCATCTCCTGTGTTCCCCTTCTCATGGACTATGAGAGAATTCTCACAACTGGTCCCCACTCTCCCACCAGCCTTGAAGATAAGAGGAAGGCCCTTCATGATAAATGCTTTTAAAGTCTGATAGTTACTTCAATAATAGTATCAGACTCCGTGGTGGTATATCTTCCTAGCTACTGAGCCTGGTGGCATCTCCCAGAGCAGTGGAAAGACCACAGGAGGGATGAGGGATCATGATGTTGACAGAAGGTAAGGAAGCAATGCAACTGCTCCCAAAGTTATGTTTTTGAGGAGTATAAAAGTGGGCTCTTTCCTTCCTTCATGCCTTTCTGAATTGAGACTGCAGAGGACTGATGAGCTTGGAGGCTGCAGACTGCTGGGAACCACTGCATGGAAAATGGGGGTAGAGTATCAGAGGACCATGGTGTAGGTCCTCCAGCTGGACATCAAAGTTCTTACACAACTATCTGATCACTGAGAATTAGCCCTTAATGACCAGGGCTTATTGAAGAAATTACCAATCCTTGCAGAACTTATAGATAATGAGCTAAATTTGCAGTAATAATTATCAGAAAAAGAACAGCAGCCTTGCCATGACAGGCATGGAAGGAGTTATTTTTTACTTCCTTACTCTCCTTACTACTCAGACACCTAGTACAGCTGGTAAGGCCAGAATTATGTAACCTTCAGTATAATAATGAGAGCATATACCCAGATGAATAAAATCCTTCACCTATAGCAGGAGAAAATGTATTTAAAAATCTCAAATGTAAAGTATGACTTTAAAATATTGAGGCAGGTGCCATAAATGACATGGAAATCAGCATCATTAGTATAGAGCAGGGAACAGCAAACTATAGCTCGCAGGCCAAATCTAGCCCATTATCTATTTTTCTATGGCCTGTGAGCTAAGGATAGTTTCTCCATTTTACATGTAAAATTGCAAAATATTAAGGGATTTTATGTCTGGAGCCATGGCATGAGAATTTATGGACCTGTTCCTCAGCAAAACAACTATAACTGGTGAAAATGTTAACACCAAAATCAAACAAAACATTTAAAGCTGCTGGAAAATATCTTAGTGGTATACACCAAAATGAAGAAACATTTAACGAAGAACATTTACTAAATCTTGGTAAAAATGAGTCAGAATTTGTGGAACTTGAGCACACGCCATCACATCCAGCTAATTTTTGTATTTTTAGTAGAGACAGAGTTTCACCAGTTTGGCCAGGCTGTTCTTGAACTCCTGACCTCAAGTGATCTCCCTGCTGTGGCTTCCCAAAGTGCTGGGATTACAGGTGTAAGCCACCACACCCGGCCTCAGAGGCTAAATTCTTGTTAAGTGTGGCAAAGAGGTCAAGCCTCTCTTTTTCCAGATAACCCCTACTCACAGGGTGGAGGATCTATCAGTGCCAGGCATAGTAGACCACCTCACCTACAGGGCAGAGATTTTATGCCACAATAGACAAGCTGAAATAGCAAAGGCTAACGTTACTGCCCAGAGCCCTGTTTGTAAACCAGGAGTGTCATTCCTGCTTTCAGCTCTGGAGCACAGCTCTGAGTTTTGTGCAAGGAAAAAGGTAACACAAAAGAACAGAGAACTCTGAGGCTCTCCCCAAAAGAAACTGATTTTATTTGAAACAGAGTGTGCAGAAGTTCAAGCCTAAAGGCATTCTAAAAGACAATGGAGACTTTAGTGGTATGCAGTTAAGAGCAAGCTGCTTGCTCTATGAGAACATCAAGTAAATCACAAGACAGCTAGTTTACTAGAGAGAACCCAAAAAAAAAAAAAACAAAAAAAACCCTGCAAGTCCTCCTGGGATTCAAAGAAACCCCAAGGACTGGCCTCAAAATTTGCCCCTGAAAAGGGCCCTAAGTTTAATTGGACTAGTGTAGGGGGCATTTTATGCCAAGGGCATTGTCAAAAGTAACAGAGCAATTAGGTGGAAATTAGTGAAGCCTGATAATATAATAATGAGAGGATCCATGAAGATTTAACTATTAAAAACATATATGCACCTGACAACAGAGTCCCAAAATACACAAGTCAAAACCTGACATAATTAAAGTGAGAAATAGACAATTCAATAATAAAACTAAAGACTTTAATACTTCTCCCTCAATAATGTATAGAATGACTAGGCAGAAGACCAATAAAGAAAATAGAAAACTAGAATAAATCTGTAAAACAACTAGACACGGCAGACATCTATAGAACACACTACACAACAATAGAAAGCTACACATTCTTCTCAAGTGCACATTGTTCTCCAAACGATGCATATAGTAGGTCAAAAAACAAGCCTCAGTAAATTTAAAAGCATGGCAATCATACAAAGTATGTCCTCCAATCACAATAGAAATTAGTAATCAATAGTAGAAATAAATTTGGGAAGTTCACCAATATGTGAAAATTAACACACTCTTGTAAAACCAATGAGCAAAGAAGAAATTAAAATTAAGACATACTTTGAGATAAATAAATATGAAAACATGATATATTAAAATTCATATGATGCAACTAAAGCAGTGCTCAGAGAGAAATTTACAGCTGCAAATGCCTATAAGTCAATTGTTGACTTACAGTGACTCAACAATGATTTTTCCATGTTATGATGGGTTTATCCAGATGTAATCCCATTGTAAGTTTAGGAGCATCTAGTCTTACAATGGTTTGACATGATTTTTGACTGCATGATAGGTTTATCAAGGCATTAAATGCATTTTCAACTTACAATGTTTTTAACTAATGATGGATTTATCAGGATATAACCCTAATGTAAATAGAGGAGCACCTGTATTCATAAAGAAGAAATATGCCAAATTGATAACCTAAACTTCTATCATAAAACACTGGAAAAAATAAACAGAATACTAAGCCAAAAGCAAGGAGAACAATGGGGATAATGAAGACTAGAGCACAAATTAATGAAACAGAAAACAAGAAAAACAAGACAGAAAACAAATGGAACCAAAAGTTTGTTCTATGAAAAGGTCAACAAAATCAGCAAACCTTTAGCCACACTGGCTGATATGGTTTGGTTGTGTCCCCATTCAAATCTCAACTTGAACTGTATCTCCCAAAATTCCCACATGTTGTGGGAGGGACGCAGTGGGAGGTAATTGACTCATGGGGGCTGGCCTTTCCTGTGCTGTTCTCATGATAGTGAATAAGTCTCATGAGATCTGATTGGTTTTTCAGGGGCTTCCGCTTTTGCTTTCTCCTGATTTTTCTCTTGTTGCCACTATGAAAGAAGTACCTTTTGCCTCCTGCCACGATTCTGAGGCCTCCTGCCACGATTCTGAGGCCTCCTCAGCCATGTGGAACTATAAGTCCAATTAAACCTCTTTTTCTTTCTACTTTCGGATATGTCTTTATCAGCAGTATGAAAATGGACTAATACAGTAATTTGGTACCAGTAGAGTGGATCCTGCTGAAAAGACACCCGAAAATGTGGAAGTGACTTTGGAAATGTGTAACAGGAAGAGGCTGGAACAATTTGGAGGGCTCAAAAGAAGATAAGAAAATGTGGGAAATTTTGGAACTTCCTAGAGACTTGTTGAAAGGCTTTGACTAAAACACTGATAGTAACATGACCAATAATGTCCAGGCTGAGACGGTCTCAGGTGGAGATGAGGAACTTGTTGGGAACTGGAGCAAAGGTGACTCTTGTTACATTTTAACAAAGAGACTGGTGGCATTTTGCCCCTGTCCTTGAGATTTGTGGAATTTTGAACTTGAGATAGATGATTTAGCGTATCTGGCAGAAATTTCTATGCAGCAAAACAATCAGGGGTGACTTGGGTTCTGTTAAAGGTATTCAGTTTTGTAAGAGAAGCAGAGCATAAAAGTTTGGAAAATTTGCAGCCTGACAATGTGATAGAAAAGAAAAACCCATTTTCTGGGGAGAAAATCAAACAAGCTGCAGAAATTTGCAAAAGTAGCAAGAAGCCTAATGTTAATCCCCAAGACCATGGGGAAAATGTAACCTGGCCATGTCAGAGAGCTTCACAGCAGCCCTTCTCATCACAGGCCCAGAGCCCCAGGAGGAAAAAGTGGTTTCATGGGCCGAGCCCAGGGTCCCCGTGCTGTGTGCAGCCTAGGGACTTGGTGCCCTGTGTCCCAGCCACTCCAGCTGTGACTGAAAGGGGCCAACATATAACTTGGGCTGTGGTTTCAGAGGTTGGAAGCCCCAAGCCTTGGTAGCTTCCACATGATGTTGAGCTGCAGGTGCACAACACAATTGAGGTTTGGGAACCTCTGCCTAGATTTCGAGATGTATGGAAATGTGTGAATGCCAAGGCAAAAGTTTGCTGCAGGAGCGGGGCCTTAATGGAGAAGCTCTGCTTGGGCAGTGCAGAAGGGAAATGTGGGGTTGGAACCCCCGCACAGAGTCCCTAAGGGGCACTGCCTAGTGGATCTTTGAGAAGCGGGCCACTGTCCTCCAGGACCCAGAATGATAGATCCACTGGGAGCTTGCACCATGCACCTGGAAAAGCTACACTCAACACCAGTCAGCGAAAGCAGCTGGGAGGGAGGCTATACCCTGCAAGCCACAGGGGCAGAGCTCCCCATGACCATGGGAACCCACCTCTTACATAGGCATGACCTAGATGTGAGACCTGGAGTCAGAGATCATTTTGGAGCTTTAAAATTTGACTGCCCCGCTGGATTTCAGACTTGCATGGGCCTTGTAACCCCTTTGTTTTGGCCAATTTCTCCCCTTTGGAATGGCTGTATTTACCCAATATGTGTACCCCCATTGTATCTACGAAGTAAGTAGCTTGCCTTTGATTTTACAGGCTTATAGGCGGAAGGGACTTGCCTTGGCTCAGATGAGACTTCAGACTGTGAACTTTCGAGTTAATGCTGAAATGAGTTTAAGACTTTGGGGGACTGTCGGGAAGGCATGATTGGTTTTGAAGCATGAGGTTTGGAGGGGTCATGGGGGAATGATATGGCTTGGCTGTGTCCCCATTCAAATCTCAACTTGAATTTTATCTCTCAGAATTCCCGCATGTTGTGGGAGGGACCCAGGGGAGGTAACTGAATCATGGGGGCCAGTCTTTCCCTTGCTATTCTCATGATAGTGAATAAGTCTCACAAGATCTGATGGGTGTATCAGGGCTTTCCAGTTTTGCTTCCTTCTCATTTTCTCTTGCCACCATGTAAGAAGTGCCTTTCACCTCCTGCCATGATTCTGAGGTCTTCCAACCATGTGGAACTGTAAAACAGAGTAATCCACTGGCCAAACACAAAATATAGAAGGCTCAAATACCAAAATGAAGAATAAAAGAGGGCACATAACTATCATACTTAAGATATAAAAGTAATTATAAGGTGGCCACGTGATGATTCACACCTGTAATCCTTGGCACTCTGGGAGGCCGAGGCGGGTGGATTGCCTGAGGTCAGAAGTTCAAGGCTAACCTGGCAAACATGGTGAAACCCCATCCCTACTAAAAGATACAAAAATTAGTTGGGCCTGGTGGTGTGTGCTTGTAGTCCTAGCTAGTTGGGAGGCTGAGGCAGGAGACTCTCTTGAGCCCGGGAGGTGGATGTTGCAGTGAGCCAAGATCATGCCACTGCACTCCAGCCTGGGCAACAGAGCAAGACTCCTTCTCAATAAAAAAAAAAGTAATTATAAGAAAATGCTATGAACAATTACATGCTAACAAGTTAGATAAGTTAGTTGAAATGGATAAATTCCTAAGAAGATACAACTACCAAAACTGAGCTCAAGAAGCATTAGAAAATTGTGATAGATGTCTAACGAGAGATTGAGCCAGTAATCAAAAACAAAACAAAAAAATTCATGGAAAGCTCAGGGACAGATAAATTCACCAGGGAATTCTAACAAATATTTAAAGAAAAATTGACACCAATACTTCACAAATACTTCCAAAAAATAAAAGAAGAGGGAATATTTTCCAACTCATTCTTTGCAACCAGTATTATCCTGATACCAAAACCAAAGACATCACAAGAAATGAAATCTACAGACCAATATCCTTGTGAACACAAACACAAAACTCCTCAAGAAAATGCTAGCAAACAAATTTAGCTTAATATGAAGTGATTATACACCACGAGCAAGTGGAATCTATCGCCAAATGCAAGGTTGTTTCAACATATGAAAATCAATGTAATTCACCATATTCATAGAAGAACAACTTCCATAATCATAGAAGAACCACTTCACAGTCTAAACAGAGGCAGAAAAAGCATCTTCCTCAACCTAATAAAGGGCTGCCAACCTACATGTGATATCATCATTATAATGAAAAAACAAAACCAATTCACATAAGATTAATAACAAGACAGGGATGTCTCCTGTCACCACTTCTATTGAACTTTGTACTAAAGATTTTAAACAAACTAATTCAACAAGAGAAAGAAATGAAGTCATCCAGATTGAAAAGTAATAAGTAAAATTACATTCACAGATATCGTATTGCATATACAAAATCCTAGGAATCCACTAAAAGTATTAGAAGTAATAAACAAGTTCACTAGGGTTTCAGGATACAAGATCGATGTACAAAATTAAATTTAATTTTTTTAAGTGTTTATTTTAATTGAGAAGTAAAATTATATATATTTATGCTGTATAACATGTTTAGACATAGGTATACATTGTGGAATGGCTAAATCAAGCTACTTCATGTATGCATTACCTCACATACTTGTCATTTTTTGTGATAAGAATACTTTAAATATATTCTTTTAGCAGTTTTCAAGTATGTAATATATCGGTGTTAACTGTAGTCACCCTGACATACGGTAGATCTCTTGAACTTATTTCTCCTGTTTAACAGAAATTTTGTGTCATTTGGTCAACATTTCCTCAATTTCCCCACCCTCTTCTGATACCACCATTTTACTCTGCTTCCATGCTTTCAACTTTCTTACACTCCAAATATGAGATCATGTGGTATCTGTGTCTGGTTTATTTCTCTTAACATAATGTCCTTCAGATTCATCCATGTTGCCACAAAAGAAAAATATTTCCCTCTTTTTAAAGGTGGAATGGTATTCCATTTTCTATAAATATATCACATTTTCATTATTCATCCATTGATGGACACAGATTGATTCCACATCGTAACTTTTTCCAACTATACTTCTACATACTACAATGAACAACTCAAAATTAAATTAGTAAAACAATTTCATTTACAAAGCATCAAAAGAATAAAACTAAGGAATAATATTAACCTAAAAGTCAAAAGTTAAATTCTGAAAACAACATAATATTGTTGAAAGAAATTAAAGAAGACCTAAATAAAAGATATTTCATTTCATGGACCAGAATATTTAACATTATTAAGATGACAATGCTCCCAAGATTGATCGATAGATTAAATGCAATCTCTATCAAATTCTAGCTGGCTTTTTTGCAGAAATTAATGAGTTGCTTCCAAAATGCACATGGAAAATAGAGGGACCCATAATAATCAAAACAATCTTAAAACAGACGAGCAAGGTTGAAGGACTCACGCTTCTCAATCTGAAAGCTTACTACATAGCTACACTAGTCTATGCAGTGCTAGCATAAGGATAGAGGAACAGATTCATGTAATAAGAGATTCCAAAGATAAGCCCATGTATATATATGGTCAACTGACTTTGACAAGGGTGCCAAATCATTCCATGGGGAAATAAGCCCTTTGACAAATGGTACTGGGACAAATATCCACATGGACAATAATAAAGTCAGATGCTTATCTCACATCATACACAAAAACTAACTTAATGGATTCTTGATCCAAATGTAAGAAATAAGATTATAAAATGCTCAGAGGAAAAGAGAGGCATCATCTTCATGACCTTGGATTAGGCAAGAGTTTCTCAGATAGGACACCTAAAACCCAACTAATAAAAGAAAAAACAGATAAAAACTTCAACAAAATTAAAACTTTTGTACTTCAAAGGAAGAAAGGATAAATGAGAAGATAAAATGAGAGAAAAGATTTCCAAATCATGTATCTAATAAGTGGCTTGCATTAAAAAATATAAGAAACTCCAAGAACTCAAAATAAAAAGACAAATACCCAATTTAAAATGTCAAAGGATCTGGTTAGAAATTTCTCCAAAGAAGATATTCAAATGGCCAATAATCCCATGAAAAGATGCTCAGCACCATTAGTCATTAGTAGAATGTGAATCAAAACCAAGTGATACCACTTCATTTGTGTTGGGATGGCTGTAATTTAAAAAAAAAAAGATGGATAATAACAAGTGTTAGCAAGGATTTAGAGAAAGGGGAAATTTCATACACTGCTAGTATGAATGTAAAATGGTATAGCCACTTTGGAAAATGGTCTGGCCATTCATCCAAATTTAAACAAGAAATAACTATGGGATCCAGCAATTCTACTCCTAGGTATATACCAAGACAATTGAGAATGCACATCCACACAAACACACACACCAAAACTTGTATACTAATGTTAACAGCAGCATTATTCATAATAGCCATAAAGTAGAAGCAACTAAAATGCCTGTTGATTAATAAATAGGTAAATAAAATGTGGTATATCCATACAATGGAATATTACTTGTCAATAAAAAGAAATCAATCACTGACACACATTATAACACAGAAGAAGCTTGAATACATTACGTTAAGTGAAAGAAGCCAACTACAAAAGATCACATATTATATGATTCCATTTATATAAAACATCCAGGATAGGAAAATATATGGAGACAAAACAGATTAGTGGTTACCTAGTACTAGGGGTTTTGAGTAAAATGGGTTGTGACTGCTATTAGGTACAAGGTTATTTTGGGAGTGATGGAAATGTTTGCACAACTCTGTGCAAACATCACCACAATAAATTTTAGAACAACCGTTGCATTTCACACTTTAAGTTGGAGAACTGTATAGCATGTGAGTTATGTCTGAATAAAGCTATCATCAAAAAAAAAAAAAGATGATTAGCCTTTGGTGAGAAAAGTTGCTCCAAGTGTTGAGGACACTGTCTCTTGCATTGCAAGATCTAAAATAATTACTCTCCACCTCTTTATGGAAAAAGTTTTCCCACCCCACTACAGAGTCCTACCTCATGTGGGAAAGTAATATGGTTCATGTAAATAGAGAACAAGAGTGTGTACTGTAATATTATTGGGGTCTTAGAACATTTTTAAAGCAAAAAATGGTAAAGAAACACTTGACAGGTAAAATTATTAGTGCAACCTTTACAGATGATGTTAGACTTGAGATAGATTTCTAAAAATACTTATATAAGGAGAAAAGATTACATTTTACTCTCCTTGGTAATTTATTTATTCCTTAAAGTAATCCTAAATGGGCTTGTCCATGTTTTCCTGAGAATTTGTATGAATTTTAATTTTTATTCACTGAGATTTGCAGGAGGGTATAGAAGAGAAAGAAGGACACTAATCAGACATTTAGAAGAAACAATCAGGATATTTCTTGCTTCGAGGAAGACAGATTGTGCTAGGAGCAATGGTTGATCTTGAGTGGAAGGTGAAGTTAGCCACCTATCGCCTTTTAGTTTTTAGAATATGTCCCATTAATTTGAACATGGCTCTCCTTCTTTTTCAGTGACTCTTTGGATATCATCAAATGAAAGTGCTGTTCATTTTTTGAAAAGAGGATCAAGCAAGTGTTTCTGTTGTTGTTGTTGTAGTTGTTGTTGTTGTTGTTCATGGGACAGAGTCTCGCTCTGTCACCCAGACTGGAGTGCAGTGGCGCGATCTCGGCTCACTGCAACCTCCGCCTCCCAGGTTCTAAGCAATTCTCCTGCCTCAGCTTCCGGAGTAGCTGCGATTACAGGCACGCACCTCCATGCCCAGCTAATTTTGTATTTTTAGTGGAGATGGGTTTTCACCATGTTGGCCAGGCTGGTCTTGAACTCCTGACCTCAGGCAATTCACCCACCCAGCCAAAGCAAGTATTTTATTTTGCATAGCTATAGCTTTCAGTTATAGGTCTCTCTGCATAATGGAGGAGTTGCTGAGGCTGTCAGAATTTGTCATCTACTAATGGTCTCATGATAGTTACACCTCTGGGTTTAGAGTTGGGGTTGGGATCTTGGGAAAAGGAAAGGAAGAAACTGAGGTCATTCTCACTCAAGTCCAAATTTGGAAGGCCTCTATGGCCAACGTCAAATGCCAGATTATAAGGGAGGACACTTTATTTGAATCTGTATAAAATCTCAAATTTTTAAAAGTCATAATATCTAAAAGAAGAAGAATACAAAGGCATAGTAATAATTATATTTTTAAGGTCATGCCACCAGCCATGCCACCAGCCAAATGAAGAAATGGAAATAGATTTCAGACATCCGTCCAACTAGACTGATTATAACATCCCTTTTATTTACCTCGAAAAAAAAAATCTGCTGTGATGAATAGAGAAAGTGGTACAAGCATGGAAAGAAGCATCCGAGGTTAAGAAGAAAAGGCACATACAAGGTAAAAGCCCTTCCCAATGCATCTGTGGCAAAAGACATCTCTGCAACTTGGTCTACAAAGTGGCTGTGATAATTCAGAGAAATTACTTAGCACTCAGGGAAACGTTGCCACCAAATGATGGAGGGGTCTGACAGAAGCAATTGTCAAAAGACTGGCATCAATCACAGTTAAGTGTGGTGTCTCCACTGATTACGTGCACCCTGCAGCGAGCCTGCCAAAACAGATCTCTGATACTGCAATGACACATTGATAGGTGAATGTGAGAATGACTGATGGGGCGGCCTGCCCACATCTGGGACTTTAGGAGTGAATTGCCATTGCTGAGTGCTTAAATGCAGAATAATTCTTTGTTATCCAGGAACCAATTCCCTGAAGTTAAATGTACACAAGGATGAAAGAAGATATCCTGTGGCCTGGCTTTCCATGTGAGCTTATCTTCATTATTTGCCAGGGAAACCAAAGGTTTGGATGGCCCAAGGTTTGTCTAAAGCATCCTAAGAATCTACAAAAACAAAGAACAAAACAAAAAAAAAACTCTTAGACTTTTTCTGATTCAAGCCCTTAAAATATTTATTATGTTTTCTTTATACGTTTTAATGAACATAAGAATGATAGCAACTACCACATTTTGACAATCATTTCTGTGCTATATACGTTATATATTAATTCAAACCTAACACCCATCTTACTAGTTATATATTAATAAGCCCATTGTATAGCTGTGGCAAAAGAAGTCCACAGAAATTATGTCGTTGGACTGAGGTCACCCAACCTATAAGTAATAGTCTGTCCCTTGAATTCAGAAATGCCTGACTCCAGTGACAGTTCTCTGCCCACTTTGTCACACTACCTTTTCTCAAAAAACTGCTTATAATATTCTCTACCCGGGTCTCTTAAGAGATTACCTAGCCACCAGATAAGCAGTGATGCCTCAGTTTTGAAGACATTGTTTTGAACAACTAAGTTTCCCATAGATGTGAAAACTCAAATAATAGTTCTCTTGTTCACTACCAACTTCAGTCTCTTTAGAATTCATTTTGTGAGGTTAAACCTAATTAGGCCTGTTCATGTCCTACATTAGGCAGAAAAGCAAGCAAGCAATAGCTCATATACTTATTAATTGTTTATCAGATTTACCATGGTCTAGATCAGTGCTGCCTAACAAAAATAGAATGCAAGTCACAAGTATTAATCATATAATATCATTTTAATTATTCTAGAATTTTTAAAAATAAAACACATAGAATTTATTTTAATTACATATTTAATTTAACCAAATATACTCAAAGGTTATTTCAACATGTAATCAATATAGAAAGGCATTTTTCACTTTTTGTACTATGTCTTTGAAATCTCATAAGCAGAACATTTCAATTTGTACTGGCTACATTTCAAGGGGTTCATAGCCACATGTGGCCAATGGCTACCATTGGACAGCATAGTCTTGATAGTTCTTGGCTTAACTGACCCAACTCCCTATGTTCAGACCATACCTCTACTTTATCTAGAGATCCATTTATCTATCAACTGATTGATTTATTGATACATTTTCTCAAAGAATTTGAGAAGAGCTGCCACTTCTCTACATATCCTCTGTCTTACCTATCTGTTCTTAGGCTCTGGTTAACTTCAAACTCCTAAAACCCTGACTTTGACGTGAAGTCAGAACCTCTTCCTCTTCTTCTGAGTTTAGCTGTCTGGCTACTACCCTGAAGATTCTGCCTGTCCCTAAGAAAACTGTTAGCCTTCTTTTCACTTACTTGGGCTTTTTTGGTAATATGCACAAATTGTAAGTGGGAGGCTCAATGAAGTCTCATAAAGTGAGCTTATCTAAGCAGCTAGTCCCCAGATCAAGAAATCTCACCAGCACTCTGAAAACTCTCTTGCATGCTCTTCAGTACCCCCTCCAAAGAAACCACCATCCTAACTTTCAACACCGCAGATTCATTTTGTCTGCTTTAATATTACTTAAGTGGACTCTTTTAGGGTTTACTCTTCTTTCAGTTACATTATACATGTGAGATTCATCCATGTTGTTGTAGGTAGTTACAGTGTTTTCATTCTTATTGTTGTAAAATATCCTCTTGTATGACCATATCACGGCTTGTTTGTCTATTCTACTATTGATATATATTTGAGTTGTTCTAGTTTCTGTAATAAGTCATGCTGTTATTAAGATTTTTTAACGTGCCTTTGGTAGGAAAAAAAAATGCCCACATTTGTATATGTGTGTGTTAGTGTGTATGTGCACAATGGCTGGATCATCATATAAGGTGCTTGTCCTAGGCAGAATAATTGTCCTCCAAACATAACACATCCTAATTTCCAGAGCCTGTAAACTTTACCTTATGAGGAAGAAGGATCTTTGCAGATGTGATTAAATTAAGGGTTTGGATGTAGAGATTACACTTCAGGTCCTAAATGCAATCACATGTATCCTTATAAGAGAGAAGCCAGATGGGGACTTTACATACTCAGAGGAGACAAGAAGGAGATGTGTAGAGAAAGCAGAGATTGGCATGATGTGGCCACAGGCAAAGAATGCCAGCAGCCACCAGAAGCTGAAGGAGGCAAGAGGCATTCTCCCCTATATCCTCTGGGGGAAGCCTGGCCCTGCAAACACTAGTTTCAGCCCAAAGGTACTGATTTCAGGCTTCTGGGATTCTGAACTACAAGAGAATAAATTTCTGCTATTTTAAACCACCCAGGCCAGCCTCAGTGGCTCACGCCTGTAATCCCAGCATTTGAGGAGGCCCAAGGCAGGCGGATCACGAGGTCAGGAGATCGAGACCATCCTGGCCAACATGGTGAAACCCCATCTCTACTAAAATACAAAAAATTAGCCAGCCGTGGTGGCACGCACCTGTAGTCTTTGCTACTCGAGAGGCTGAGGCAGGGGAATCGCTTGAACCCAGAAGGCAGAGGTTGCAGTGAGTCGAGATCATGCCACTGCACTCCAGCCTGGCAATAGAGTGAGACTCCGTCTCTAAATAAATAAATAAACAAACAAAGAAACCACCCAGTTTGTAGTAATTTGCTGCAGGACACTAATGCAGTGTTAAGTAGTTTTCCCAACTAACAATTATCTGTTTAAAAGAAAAAGAAAACTTAGTTATCTAATTGCCAACAATATAAAAATGCAAAATATTAACATATAATATAATAAACTTTAAAGAGGAAGGTTAAAAATCTTGGCCAGGCATGGTGGTATGAGCCCAGCTACTTGGGAGGCTGAGGCAGAAGGATCACCTGAGCTCACAAGTTCAAGGTTACAGTGAGCTATGTATGATTTTACTCCTGCACTCCAGCCTGGGTAACAAAGTGAGACCCTGTCTCAAAATATTATAATGATAAAAATTAAAAAAGAGAGAGTAAGAAACTATCTACAGAGTAAATGTATTTACCTTGGTCACTATCCGTGACTCTTCTCAACTACCGTTTCACCAAGTGGCTTTATCCCCAGAGTTCACTGTGATGTTGCCCAGAAGCTTACTATTTCCTTTAAATTTGGGGGAAGAGAAGCACTAGGTGACTGGTAATTTGCCCCAGTACTTTCTATTCTATAACAGACTATCTGTTTTTGAGGGGAAGGTTTGATTAGTTGGGGTAAAATATATGAGACATGTTTGCCATTTTAACCATCTTAAGTATATAGTTAGTGATATTAAGTATATTTACAGTTTTGTGCAATCATCACCACTGTCCATTTCCAGAACATTGTCATCATCTCGCACAGAAACTCCATACTTCTCCATTTCTGTCTTCCACCAACCCCTGGTAACCTCTCTTGTACTTTCCGTCTCTATGAATTTGTTTATTCTAGATATCTCATGTAAGTAAAATCATACAATATTTGTTTTTTGGGTCTGGCTTATTTTACATACCATAATGTTTTCAATTCATATTGTAGTGTGTATCTAAATTTCCTTCCTTTTTAAGGCTGAATAATATTATATGTGTATACCAAATGTATTTATTTATTCATATGTTAATGGGCATTTGGGCTGTTTACACCTTTTGGCTATTGTGCGTATAGGTTGGTGTACAAGTCTCTAATTGTGTCCCTGCTTTCAATTCTTTCAGGTATATACCTGGAAGTGGAATTACTGGGTCATATGGTAATTCTATGTTTAACTTTTTCAGGCATCTCTGTGCTGTTTTCCACAGTGGCAGCACCATTTTGCATTTCCAGGAGCAATGCATTGGGATTGCAGTTTCTCCACATCCTCACTAATGCTTGTTATTTGCTGGTGCTTTGATAATAGCCATCCTAATGGACATGAGGTGGTAACTCACTGTGTGATCTACACTTCCCTGATGATTAGGGATATAGAGCATCTTTTCATGTGCTCACTGGCCATTTGTATATATTCTCTGAAAGACGTCTATTCAATTCCTTTGCCCATTTTTGCATTAGGTTGTTTGTTCTTATTGTTGCTTCTGAGTGGACTATCTTTTTTTAAGTGGAAAGTAAGTTAGACTAAACAAAATACAAAAATAACCATATGTAATAGTTACGTATTGTCATTTACTGCCCTTTTATTTTATATATGAAAAATCTTGAAGGGAGGCTTGAAAGAGATGAGTGACAAAAGGATGGCACCAAGTGACTCCAAGTGGCAAGGATAGCAAATATTTCCTAAGCCCTTTGAACAGCCTGGTCTTTATGTTTAATAACCCATGGAAGAAAAACAGCAGTTCCTCATGTATCCTCTCCCAACTTCTTAGTAACTGTCTAAATTATTATGAGATACAAGATGAAGAATGAAGACAAATCTTCTGAACAACCCTATCTACTATGACTGAAAGACCACCTAATACCAAAACTTGAGATGAATATAAACAAACGATAGGGCTTCTACTCACAAAACACCCTGGCTGTATACCCTCCCTCTGGTTCTGAATCGGTTAAAAACAAACAAAACAACAACGACAAAAAAAACTAGGCCCATATTAATTGCTTTCTTTCAGGTTCTGAAAAGTACTCTTTCCCCATCTTTCTTTCCCAATCGCCATGGTCCAATAACAGGCAGATACTAGAAATCCCAGAAAGCAAATGATGAGAAGCCAGATGGAAATTAATGATAATATAAATATTCTAAGAATTATTGTAGTTTTCTATATCAGCTCAGAGGAAAAGGAAAGAAAGAAACCAGGAATAGAATAAGATAAGAGACTCACGTGCAAAAACAGCAGGGAGTCTAGAAGTGAGAAACTGTTTTAGAAACTACACAGTCAAGCTGTCCATCAGGTATGACTTGGAAAATTTGCTGGACCAAGGATAATCCAGTCTGGGGACAAACACTGAGCTTACGCAGGTCGAATGAAAGATAAATGGGAAAACAAACAAACATGAGGCCTGTTATGGCCTCATATGAATATTGTTCCCTACAAAGGGACACAGTTGAAGTCCTAACCTTCAGTACCTTTAAGTGTGAACTTATTTGGGAATAGGTGTTGCAAATGTAGTTAGTTAATTCAAAGTGAGGTCAAGCCAGGTGCTGTGGTTCACGCCTGTAATCCCAACACTTTGGGAGGCTGAGACAGGCAGATCACTCGAGCCCAGCATTTTGAGACAAGCCTGGGCAACATGGCGAGACCCCCAGCTCTACTAAAATATACAAAATTAGCTGAGTGTGATGGTGTGCACCTGTAGTCCCAGCTACTTGGGAGGCTGAGGTAGGAAGATCACTTTTTGAGGAGGCAGAGACTGCAGTGAACCAAGATCACACCAAATAAATAAATAAAGTGAGGTCATACTAATGTAGGGTGGGTCCTTAATCTGACTGGTATCATTATAAGAAGACAGAACTTTGGACACAGGAGAGTGCCATGTGACAATAGACACAGAAGATGGTCGCAGAGGTTGGAACGATGCAGCCACAATTCAAGGCTCTCCTGAGGCTACCAGAAACTGGAAGATACAAAGATTCCTCCTCTAGAGGCTTGGTATGGGGATGGGGGATGGCCGCTATCACCACCTTGATTTTGGCCTTCCAGCCTCCAGAACTGTGAGAAAATAATTTCTGCTGTTTTAACCACCAAGCTGGTTTTACTGCAGCCCTGAAAAAACCTAATACAAGGCTTATTAAAAATTTCTGCCTGAATAAAGGGAAAAATCACCATTCGGAGGGCTCAAAAGAAAACATACTCAAAAGAAATTTGTTGAAGAACACACATCAAATTTTCAGTAAACTGTTTAGCATCTATAAAATGTGGGCAAATTTGGATTCTATTATAAGGGGGAAAAAAGACTTGGTAAAAGTGAGATGAATTAGATTTGGAAAAATTAAAAAATAAATCCAAATTATAGCATGTTAAGTAAAAGAGCAAGGAGAATATGGGAACTGTTCATAATGTCTTTATGATTTTTCTGTAAATCTAAGGCTATTATAAAATAATACAAAGTTGTTTTTTTTTTTGGTTTTTTTGTTTGTTTGTTTTAAGAAAACAGGAGAATGGTCAACACAAAATTCAACATTACATTAACTCCTGGTAAGAAGTATGGGGCATGGGGTTGGTGAAGGGCACACCTTCAAAAGTATTGGTAGTGTTCAGCTCTTAAGATAGATGTTAAATTAGCAGTATTTACTATGTTCAATAATGTGTATACTTATTACATTATTTTATGTGTTAAATATTATGTAATAAAAACTTTAAAAGAGTGTCAGAATAAAAACACATGATTGAGTAAAGATGAGATCTGATCCTGTAGAAGAGAAACTTTAATACTTTCCTGTGAAGAAATGGATATAAGAAGAAAAGATGTGAAAGACCTTACATACAGAAAATGAAGAACTCGACCCTAGAATGAATGTAATAGTAGAAAAACGATTTTTCCTATATTGAAGGAAGAGCTATGTATTGAATAAGCTCACTCCAGGCAAAACTAATTAAGAGACTTATTTCTAAATGCATACCGGAAAATTTTTTTGAGGTACAGAGATAAAGACAAAATACCTCACTGGCATTCAGGCAGAATAAAAAAAAAAAAAAAAAAGTGTTTCTAACGAAGAACTAATAATCAATTTACCACAAACTCCTTTTCTGTAACATTAAATTCCAGAAAATAATAGAACAACACCTGGTGTTCTAGGAGAAATGCTATGATCCCATAATTTTATAATAAAAAAATACCATTCTTACAAGAAGGCAACAAAAAGACATTCTCAGACATGAAAGAGCCCAGGAAATAGGCTACCCACATACTCAACTCAGAAAAAAAAAGTATATTCCAATCAACTGAGATGAAGCAACGCCAAGTGCTTCAAAAATTGGGAAGTCAGAATATTCAAGGGCTGAGTAATATCGATATTTTAAATTTCTGAATAGTATTATAAAGCTGTTAAAGAAGACATGCAAAACAAAGAATTACTTCAAGAAAATATGTGTAAAATAATTTTCGACTATTTTCTGGATCTTAAAATACAGGATCTAGATCTTAAATATAGATAAATACAGATATAGATAAAATATATATTTTATATAATTATCTCTCCATATTAGATATAATCCATATAATTCTATCTCTATATGCATATTATCTATGTAATTATTAAAATAGATATCTCTGTATCTATTTATCTATACATAGATGAATCTGTATCTATCTATAGTTATAGCTCAAAGACTCCTAGTAAGATTCCCTAACAACTACCATTGGTAAGAATCTTTCTTATCCCTCCTTACTGTTACTGGCAACCTAACCTAAGATACCATCAGAAATAATCTTATTATGCTTCATTCCTGACATCAGTCACTATAAGAAGCCCAAGACTTTGAGGTCATCTTTCTTTACTGGGACTCTGATCCTCATATGGCCTTGCACATTTCTTACACTGATCTAGTCTCCTACTCTTTTCCTCATTTTAATCATATTTATTTATTTATTTTATTATACTTTAAGTTCTGGGATACATGTGCAGAACATGCAGATTTGTTACACAGATATACATGCGCCATGGTGGTTTGCTGGACCCATCAACCCATCATCTACATTAGGTATTTTTTCCTAATGCTATCCCTCCCATTGCCTCTCACGTCCCAATGGGCCCCAGTTTGTGATGTTCCCATCCCTGTGCCCATATATTCTCAATGTTCAACTCCCACTTGTGAGTGAGAACATGCAGTGTTTAGTTTTCCATTCCTGTGTTAGTTTGCTGAGAATGATGGTTTCCAGCTTCATCCATGTCCCTGCAAAGGACATCCACTCATTATTTTATGGCTGCATGGTATTCCATGGTGTACATATGCCACATTTTCTTTATCCAGTCTAACACTTATGGGCATTTGGGTTGGTTCCAAGTCTTTGCTATTGTGAACAGTGCTGCAGTAAACATATGTGTACATGTGTCTTTATAGTAGAATGATTTATAATCCTTTGGGTGTATACCCAGGAATGGGATTGCTGGGTCAAATGGTATTTTTAGTTCTAGATCCTTGAGGAATCGCCACACTATCTTCCACAATGGTTGAACTAATTTACACTCCCAAAAATAGTGTAAAAGTGTTTCTATTTCTCCACATCCTTTCCAGCATCTGTTGTTTCCTGACTTTTAATGATCGCCATTCTAATTGGCATAAGATGGTATCTCATTGTGGTTTTGATTTGCATTTCTCTAATGACCAGTGATGATGAGCTTTTTTTCATGTTTGTTGGTCAAATAAATTTCTTCTTTTGAGAAGTGTCTGTTCATATCCTTCGCCCACTTTTTGATGGGGTTGTTTTTTTTTTTTTCTTGAAATGTGTTTAAGTTTCTTGTAGATTCTGGATATTAGCCCTTTGTCAGATGGAGAGATTGCAAAATTTTTCTCCTGTTGTGTAGGTTGCCTGTTCACTCTGATGTTAGTTTCTTTTGCTGTGCAGAAGCTCTTTAGTTTAACTATATCCCATTTGGCAATTTTGGCTTTCGTTGCCATTGCTTTGGGTGTTTTAGTCATGAAATCTTTGCCTATGTCTATGTCCTGAATGGTATTGCCTAGGTTTTCTTCTAGAGTTTTTATGGTTTTAGGTCTTAAGTTTAAGTCTTTAATCCATCTTGAGTTAATTTTTGTATATGGTGTAAGGAAAGGGTACAGTTTCAGTCTTCTGTATATGGCTAGCCAGGTTTTCCAACACCATTTATAAAATAGGGAATTTTTTCCCCATTGCTTGTTTTTGTCAGGCTTGTCAAAGATCAGATGGTTGTAGATATGTGGAGTTATTTCTGAGGCTTCTGTCCTGTTCCGTTGGTCTATATATCTGTTTTGGTACCAATACCATGCTGTTTTGGTTACTGTACCTTGTAGTATAGTTTGAAGTCAGGTAGCATGATGCCTCCAACTTTATTCTTTTTGCTTAGGATTGTATTGGCTATACAGGCTCTTTTTTTGGTTCCATATGAAATTTGAAGTAGTTTCTTCTAATTCTTTGAAGAAAGCCAATGGTAGCTTGATGGGACTAGCACTGAATCTGTAAATAACTTTGGGCAGTGTAGCCATTTTCATGATACTGAGTCTTCCTATCCATCAGCATGGAATTTTTTTCCATTTGTTTGCGTCCTTGTATTTTTGTGAGGAGAGGTTTGTAATTCTCATTGAAGAGGTCCTTCACATCCCTTGTAAGTTGTATTCCAGGGTATTTCATTCTCTTGTAGCAATTGTGAATGGGCGTTCATTGATTATTTGGCTCTCTGTTTGTCTGCTATTGGTGTATAGAAATGCTTGTTATTTTTGCACATTGATTTTGTATCTTGAGACTTGGCTGAAGTTGCTTATCATATTAAAGAGTTTTTGGGTTGAGATGATGGGGTTTTCTAAATATACAATCATGTCATCTGCAAAGAGAGACCATATGATTTCTTCTCTTCCTATTTGAATACTCTTTATATCTTTCTCTTGCCTGATTGCCCTGGCCAGAACTTCCAATACTATGCGGAATAGGAGTGGTGAGAGAGGGCATCCTTATCTTGTACTGGTTTTCAAAGGGAATACTTCCAGCTTTTGCTCATTCAGTATGATATTGACTGTGGGTTTGTCATACATAGTTCTCATTATTTTCAGATATGTTCCATCAGTATCTACTTTATTGAGTGTTTTTAGTATGAAGGGATGTTGAATTTTATCAAAGGCCTTTTCTGGATCTATTGATATAATCATGTGGTTTTTGTTATTGGTTC
This sequence comes from Rhinopithecus bieti, assembly GCF_001698545.2. Lineage (NCBI taxonomy): Eukaryota > Metazoa > Chordata > Mammalia > Primates > Cercopithecidae > Rhinopithecus > Rhinopithecus bieti. Next base: position 1,023,626 of record NW_016810765.1, read on the forward strand.
TGTTTATGTGATGGATTACGTTTATTGATTTGCATATGTTGAACCAGCCTTGCATTCCAGGGATGAAGCCGACTTGATCGTGGTGGATAAGCTTTTGGATGTGCTGCTGGATTCGGTTTGCCAGTATTTTATTGAGGATTTTCATACTGATGTTCATCAGGGATATTGGCCTGAAATTTTCTTTGTTTGTTGTGTCTCTGCCAGGTTTTGGTATCAGGATGATGCAATGCTGGCCTCATAAAATGAGTTAGGGATGAGTCCCTCTTTTTCTATTGTTTGGAATAGTTTCAGAAGAAATGGTACCACCTACCTTTGTACCTCTGGTAGAATTTGGCTGTGAATCCATCTGGTCCTGGGGTTTTTTTGTTGGTAGGCTATTAATTACTGCCTTAATTTCAGAAACTGTTATTGGTCTATTCAAGGATTTGACTTCTTCCTAGTTTAGTCTTGGTAGAGTGTATATGTCCAGGAATTTATCCATTTCTTTTAGATTTTCTAGTTTATTTGCATGGAGGCATTTATAGTATTCTCTGATGGTAGTTTGCATTTCTGTGGGATCAGTGGTGATCTCTCCTTTATTATTTTTTATTGTATCTGTTTGATTCTTCTCGCTTTTCTTCTTTATTAGTCTGGCTAGCTGTCTATTTATTTTGTTAATCTTTTTAAAAAACCAGCTCCTGAACTCATTTTTTTAAGGGTTTTTTGTGTCTCAATCTCCTTCAGTTCTGTTCTAATCTTAGTTCTTTCTTGTCTTCTGCTAGCTTTTGATTTCGTTTGCTCTTTCTTCTCTAGTTATTTTAACTGTGATGTTAGAGTGTCAATTTTAGATCTCTCCTGCTTTCTCTTGTGGGCATTTAGTGCTATAAATGTCCCTCTAAACACTGCTTTAACTGTGTCCCAGAGATTCTGGTACATTGTGTCCGTTCCTCTTGGTTTCAAAGAACTTCTTTATTTCTAGCTTAATTTCATTTTTTTACACAGTAGTCATTCAGGAATAGGTTGTTGAGTTTCCATATACTTGTGCAGTTTTGAGTGAGTTTCTTAATCCTGAATTCGAATTTGATTGCACTGTGGTCTGAGAGACTGTTTGTTATGATTTCCATTCTTCGACATTTGCTAAGGACTGTTTTATTCCAATTATGTGGTCGATTTTAGAATAAGTGCTATGTGGTGCTGAGAGGAATGTATATACTCTTGATTTGGGGTGGAGAGTTCTGTAGATGTCTATTAGGTCTGCTGGGTCCAGAGCTGAGTTCCGCTAAATATCTTTTAATATCTTTTAAGTTTCCTATCTCACTGATCTGTCTAATATTGATAGTGGAGTGTTAAAGTCTCCCACTATTATTGTATGGGAGTCTAAGTCTCTTTGTAGGTCTCTAAGAACTTGCTTTATGAATCTGGGTGCTCCTGTATTGGGTGCATATATATTTAGGATAATTAGCTCTTATTGTTGCATTGATCCCTTTACCATTATGTAATGCCCTTCTTTGTCTTTTTTTATCTTTGTTGGTTTAAAGTCTGTTTTATCAGAGACTAGGATTGCAACCCCTGATTTTTTTTTCTTTCCATTTGTTTGGTAAATCTTTCTCCATCCCTTTATTTTGAGCCTATGTATTTCTTTGCACATGAGATGGGTCTCCTGGATACAGCACACTGATGGGTCTTGACTCTTTTTCCAGTTTGCCAGTCTGTGTCTTTTAATTGGGGCATTTAGCCTATTTACATTTAAGGATAATACTGTTAAGTATGAATTTCATCCTGTCATTATGATGCTACCTGGTTATTCTGTCCATTAGTTGATGCAGTTTCTTCATGGTGTTGATGGTCTTTACAATTTGGTATGTTTTTGCAGTGGCTGGTACTGGTTTTCCCTTTCC
>NW_016810765.1:1025569-1030061 GCF_001698545.2 Rhinopithecus bieti
CTTGTAAGGCAGACCTGGTGGTGACAAAATCTCTCAGCATTTGCTTGTTTGTAAAGGATTTTATTTCTCCTTCACTTTTGAAGCTTAGTTTGGAAATTCTGGGTTGAAAATTCTTTTCTTTAAGAATGTTGAATATTGGCCCCCACTCTCTTCTGGCTTATAGAGTTTCTGCAGAGAGATCTGCTGTTAGTCTGAAGGGCTTCCCTTTGTTGGTAACCCAACCTTTCTTTCTGGCTGCCCTTAACATTTTTTCCTTCATTTCAACCTTGGTGAATCTGATGATTATGTGTCTTGGGGTTCCTCTTCTTGAGGAGTATCTTTGTGGTGTTTGTATTTCCTGAATTTGAATGTTGGACTGTCTTGCTAGGTTGGGGAAGTTCTCCTGTATAATATCCTGAAGAGTGTGTTCCAACTTGATCCCTTTCTCCCCATCACTTTCGGGTACATCAATCAATTGTAGGTTTTTGGTCTTTTCACATAGTCCCATATTTCTTGGAGGCTTTGTTTGTTTCTTTTCATTCTTTTATCTCTAATCTTGTCTTCATGCTTTATTTCATTAAGTTGATCTTCAATCTCTAATATCCTTTCTTCCACTTGATTGATTCAGCTATTGATACTTGTGTATGCTTCATGAAGTTCTCATGCTGTATTTTTCAGCTCCATCAGGTCATTGATTTTCTTCTCTAAACTGGTTATTCTAGTTAACCATTCCTCTAACCTTTTATCAGATTCTTAGCTTCCTTGCATTGGATTAGAACATGCTCCTTTAGCTCAGAGGAGTTTATTACCCACCTTCTGAAGCCTACTTCTGTCAATTCATCAAACTCATTCTCTGTCCAGTTTTGCTCCCTTGCTGGTGAGGAGTTGTGATCCTTGGAAAGAAAAGAGGCATTCGGGTTTTTTAAAATTTCAGCCTTTTTGTGCTGTTTTTTTCCTCTTCTTCATGGATTTATGTACCTTTGGTCTTTGATGTTGGTCATCTTTGGATGGAGTTTTGCGTGGTCATGCTTTTGTTGATGTTGGTGCTATTCCTTTCTGTTTGTTAGTTTTTCTTCTAACAGTCAGGCCCTTCTGCTGCAGATCGGCTGCAGAGTTTGCTGGGGGTACACTCCAGACCCTGTTTGCCTGGGTATCACCAGCAGAGGCTACAGAATAGCAAAGATGGCTGCCCGCTCCTTCTTCTGGAAGTTTTGTCCCAGAGGGGCACCCCCCAGATGCCAGCCAGAGCTCTCCTGTTTAAGGTGTCTGTTGACCCCTACTGGGAGGTGCCTCCCACTCAGGAGGCATGGGGTCAGGGATCCACTTGAGGAGGGAGTCTGTACCTTAGCAGAGCTCAAGTGTTGTGCTGGGAGATCTGCTGCTCTCTTCAGAGCCAGCAGGCAGGAATGTTTAAGTCTGCTGAAGCTGCACCCACAGCCGCCCCTTCCCCCTGGTGCTCTGTCCCAGGGAGATGAGGGTTTTATCTATAAGTCCCTGCCTGGGGCTGCTGCCTTTCTTTCAGAGATGCCCTGCCTGGAGAGGAGGAATCTAGACAGGCAGTCTGGCTACAGCAGCTTTCCTGAGCTGTGGTGGGCTCCACCCAGTCCAAACTTCCCAGTACCTTTGTTTACACTGTGAGGGGAAAACTGCCTACTCAAACCTCAGTAATGGCAGATGCCTCTCCCTGCACCAAGCTCAAGCATCCCACTGGACTTCAGGTTGCTGTGCTGGCAGTGAGAATTTCGAGTCAGTGGATCTTAGCTTGCTGGGCTCCGTGGGGGTGGGATCTGCTGAGCTAGACCACTTGGCTCCCTGGCTTCAGTCCCTTTTCCAGGGGAGTAAATGGTTCTGTCTCACTGGTGTTCCAGGTGCCACTGGGGTATGAAAAAAAACTCCTGCAGCTAGCTCAGTGTCTGTTCAAATGACTGCCCCAGTTTTGTGCCTGAAACCTGGGGCCCTTGTAGTGTAGGGACCCAAGGGAATCTTCTGGTCTGTGAGTTGCCAAGACTGTGGGAAAAGTGTAGTATCTGGGCTGGATAGCACTATCCCTCATGGCACGGTCCCTCATGGCTTTCCTTGGCTAGGGGAGGAAATTCCCCAACCCTTTGCACTTCCAGGTGAGGTGATACCCCACCCTGCTTCTGCTCATCCTCAGTCAGCTGCACCCACTGTCTCGTCTCATCTCATCCACTGAGATGAACTGGCTGCCTCAGTTGGAAATGCAGAAATCACCCATCTTCTGTGTTGGTCTCGCTTGGAGCTGCAGGCCAGAGCTATTCCTATTCAGCCATCTTGCCCAGGAATCTAATCTACTCTTTTCAACACCTCAAAACCTTCCTTGGTACCCTATATTAGGTTGGTGCAATAGTAATTGCAGTTTTTGCCATTAAAGTAATGACAAAACTGCAATTACTTTTGCACCAACCTAATAGATCTCACCTTTTCTTATCAACAAATTCCTGTATATTCAGCTTTTTGTGGAATGGTTTTTTTCACCTCTTTACTATGACTAAGACCTGGTCATCTCCTAAGAATACACTGTCAGTCCTCCCAAAGAGTGCTGCTTTCTCTCCTAACACTTGTTCGAGCCATTGGGCATGAAGTTAGGATAGATGACCCCTTTGGTAGTCATTCTTTGATGATTTTACAAGCTGGATCACTGTAAACCTCTCCAAAATTACTCTTGTCATAATTGTTAACAATATCAATATCCATGTTGATCAGTCCAGTAGACTTTGTCCAGTAATGGGAATAGTCTCTCTCTGCATTCTCTAAAATGGTAGTCACTAGACACATATGGCAATTAAGCATCTGAAATATGACCAGTGCAGCTGAGGAACTGGAGTTCTACTTTTGTTTAATTTTAATTAATTTTAAATAGCCAGGTGTGCTACTGGCTACCATTTTGGATACCACAGATGTCACTGATAATTTAAATAACCAATGCTCTCAATTTTTGGCCTCTGTTCTTTGAATGTGCTTGTCCTGCACACTGCCTCAGGCATCTACTTCCAAATCCCAGAATGTGTCATTACCAATAACTACACTTCCTTCAAAAAATCAGTTTCAAACATCTCACTCTCCAACCACCATATCTCTCTGTGCAGCTCATTTCCCCTCATATACTCACTCCAACAATTGCATTAATTTACCTAGACATATCTCCAGTACCCTTGCCCCTCTGTGTTCATTTTATCAAATGACAAAATACTAATCCTGACAAAATTCAATTAGCAGTCTATTCTCATCAGCACTTTGTTGACTAAATGTAACCAGTAAAAAACACATAGCTGTGTTGACTTGTTTCATTTTAAGTTCATGTCCACCAACCACTTTTAGCTCTCTTGCAATATTACTGCATTTCTATAGTCCATTCATTTTTCCACTCTCCTAAACAATTATTTTATACTCTGTCCCAGTTCCTCTGAGTTTCAACACCTCCTCTCACTGTTGATTCTCTGCTGAAGATTTGGTTTCTATATCACTGAGAAATTAGAAGTAATGAAAACAGAACTTCTCTATGCTTCTACCAACACATCTTCCAGCGCACCTGCAGCTATTTCTACTTCTATATTTCACTGTATTTGAATGTGCTATGGTGCATTTGGATGCCCTATAGTAACTAACTCCCATATCTCCTGCATCATCAATTTCTCCCTCTTCTGAATATTCTCATCAGTATGTGAATACACTGTAATATCTCCCACATTTAAAAAAATTTAAAGCTTTATTTTGTTAATTTGACTCATATTCCCCTTCAGCCATAATTCCATTTCTCTACTCTTCTTTACAGAAAAAGTCCATGAAAGAATTGATTTCAGTAGTTGTCTTCATGTTCTCTTTCCAATTATCTCTTGAACTCATACTTGTCAGGTTTTGTCCCCACTACATTCACTTAGATATCTCATGCAAAGGTATACAGTGACCCCTATGTGGCAACATTTCACTGTCAATTATTTGTCCTTATGATACTTCACCTCTCGGCAGCATTAATAATAGTTATCACTTATTCCTACTGAACAGTTTTCACTTGGCTGCCAGGGTTTATCTCTTGGTTCTCTTGCTACAGCACTGGCTTCTTTTTGGTCTCCTTTCTGGTCCCTGCTGATATCCCTGAACGTTAAACAGTGAATTTCTGCAGACTTCACTCTTCTGATCTCTTCTCTTGTCTACTTATGTTCACTGCTGGTAGCACATGAACCTGAGCTCATGACTCTCTAGGCGTTGACAAATATGCACCTTTAGTTTTTCAGTATAATCCCTCTCTTGAAGTCTAGACTCACCTTGGCCTGCATATCCAACTGCCTGCTCAACATCTCCATCATCTTAATAGCATACCTACTAGCATACCTAGTAGCAGTTCACATGTAACACACTGAAAACTGTCCCATAGATTGTATCATCTCAGTTAATGCCAACACTATCCTCTCAGTTGCTGAGGTTAAAACCCTCAGTGTAAGCGTTCAGTTCTCATTCTCTCTCTCTCTCTCTCTCTCTCTCTCTCTCTCTCTCT
>NW_016810765.1:1033098-1048420 GCF_001698545.2 Rhinopithecus bieti
CTCTCCCTCTCTCCCTCCCTCCCCCTTCAACCGTCCATCCTGTATCTAAAGGACCAGCAAATCCTATGTGTTGCATTACTTTCAAAATATTTCTTCAATTCAAACACATTTTTACCACTTTCATCATCATCATCCTTCACGTAGATCAAAATTAGACATAATGATATTTTAAACATAAGTCAGATTCAACCACTTCACACCTGAAACCCTGCAATGCCTCTCATTTTACTCATAGTAATCTTTGAAAAGACTTAAAAGGCCTTATATAACATGGCCCCACCCCGTCATCATCTCTGTGACCTCCTGTCCTATGAGTATCTTTCTCTAGCTTAATCCTTTGTGACAACCCTGCCTTTTTGCTGTTCTTTAACAACAAATTCTAGAAAGCGTGTAGGAAGATGGTGGAATAGAAGGTCACACTGGTCTTCGCCCATGCAGAAATACCAAATTCAACAACTATCTATACAAAAAAGCACCTTTATAAGAACCAGAAATCAGGTGAGCACTCACAGTACCTGGTTTTAACTTCACATTGCTGAAAGAGGCACTGAAGAGGGTAGGAAAGACAATCTTGAATCATTAATACCACACTTCCCCTATCTTCCCAGAATGACTATGTGGCATGGAGAAATCTGTGGGTTTGGGAGAGGGACAGCATAGCAATTATGAGACTTCACATTGGACTCAATGCTGCCTTGTCATAGCAGAAAGCAAAACCTGGCTGAATTCAGCAGGTGTCCACCCATAAAGGGAGTATTCAGAATATTCCCAGCTGGAGGGGAATCACTCATCGCAGCAGTCAGAACCTGAGTTTTGGCAAGCCTCACCACAACAGGCTAAAGTGCACCGGAGTTCTAAATAAACTTTAAAGCCATTCTAGGCCACAAGAACTGCAAGTCCTAGTGCTGGACTGGGCTCAGAGCCAGTGGACTTGGGGGGTATGTGGCATACTGAGACACAAGCCAGGGCAGCTGAGGGCTTACTTGTGCCACCTGTCCACCAGACCTAGGGAGCACAGCTTGTGACTCCAAAAGAAACTCCTTCCTTCCACCTGAGGAGAGGAGAGAAAAGAAGAGGACTTTGCCTTGCATCTTGGATATTAGCTCAGTCACAGTAAGATAAGACAGCACAAAGTTATGAGGCCCTCATTCCAGGTCCTAGATCCCAGATGACATTTCCAAACACACGCTGGGCCAGAAAGGAACCAATTGCCTTGAAGGGAAAGACCAAATCCCGGCAGAATTCATCACCTACTAACTAAAAAGCCCTTCATCCCTGAATAACCAGCAGCGATACCAGGTAGTATGCCATGGGACCTGGATGAGACTCTGAGAGGTGCTAGCGGCAGGTGAGACCCAGCACATTCCCAACTGTGGTGGCTACAGTGAGAGACTCTTTCTACTTGTGAAAAGCAGAGGGAAAAATAAAGAAGACTGTCTTGCACCTTAGGTACCAGCTCGACTGCAGTGAGGTAGAGCACCAGCCAGGCTCTTGGGGTCCCCAGCTCCAGGTCTTGGCTGTTAGATGGCATTTCTAGTCCTGCTCTGGGCAAGAGGGGAGCCCAGTGCCCTGAAGGGTGAGTCCCAGGCCTGGCAGCATTCACCACAAGCTATCTGAAGAGCCCTTGGGCCTTAAGTAAACATCGGTGGAAGTCTGGCAGTACTCCCGGTGGGCCAGTTGTTTTCGTGGCCATGAGATGAGGCTCTTCTGCCTATGGAAAGGAAGAGGAAAGAGGGAAGGATTGTGTCTCATGGTTTGACGGTCAACTCAACCACAGTAGACTAGAACACCAGGAAGGCTTCTGAGGTTTTTGACTCTAGTCCCTAGCTCCCAGGTGGCATCTCTGGACCCATCTGGGGTCTAGGAGAACTCAATGACCTGAAGGGAAGGATACAAGCCTGGCTGGCTCCACCACCTGCAGATTGTAGAGCCCTAAGGCCTTGAGTAAACATAGGCAGTAGCCAGGTAGTGGCTACATCCTTGTGCAAGACCCAGTGCTATGTTGGCTTCAGATCTGACCCAGCACAGTCCCAGTGGTGGTGGCCACAGAGGTGCTTGTGTCACCACACCCCCAGCTCCAGGTGGCTCAGCACAGAGAGAGAGACTGTTTGGGAGAAAGTAAAGGAAAATAATAAGAGATTCTGCTGGCAATTTAGAGAATTCTTCCTAATCATATCTAAGACCACCAAAGTGATACCTCTATGAGTCTGCAAGAACCACAGCTTTACTGGGCTTGGGATGCCCTCTAATGCAGATATGGCTGAGATAACAATATCCAAGTCCTTTTCAATACCTAGAAAGCCTTCCCAGGAAGGACGAGTGTAAACAAGTCCAGGTTGTGAAGACTGCAATAAATACCTAACTCTTCAGTGCCCAGACACCAGCAAACATCCATAAGCATCACATCCATCCAGGAAAACATGACCTCACCAAATGAACTACATAAGGTACCAGGGTCCAATCTTGGAGAGACAGACACATGTGACCTTTCCAACAAAGAATTCAAAATAGCCATTTTGAGGAAACTCAAAGAAATTCAGGATAACACCTAGAAAGAATTCAGGATTCTATCAGATAAATTTAACAAAGAGCTTGAAATATTTTTTTTAAAGCAGAAATTCTGGAATTGAAAATGCAATTGAAATACTGATGTTATTGAGCAATAAGAAATCATCTGAAGGTACAAAATGCACTCCTAATAGTAAGTCCACAGAAAAACACAGAATATTATAACACTAATTGTGAGCTATGAAGTACTCTTATCTTAAGTAGAAAGACTAAATAGTGAACCAATAAAAAAAGCTACAACAACTTTTCAAGATATTAACAATACAATAAGACATAAAGAGAAGTAACAAAAAAATTTTAAAGTGGGAGGACAAAGTTACAGAGTTTTTATTAGTTTTTTTGCTGGTTTGTTCATTTATGCAGCAGTGTTAAGTTGTTATCAGTGTAAAATAATGATTTATAAGATAGTATTTGCAAGCCTTATGCTAACCTCAAATTTAAAAACATACATAAAAAATAAAAAGCAAGAAATTAAATCATAACAACATTGAATGTAAATGGACTAAACTCTGCTATCAAAAGACATACAGCGGCTGAATGAATGAAAAACAAGATCCATTGATCTGTTGCCTACAAGAAACATACTTCATCTATAAAAACACACATAGACAAAAAATAAAGGGGTGGGAAAAAGCTATTCCACACCAATGGAAACCAAAAAAGAGCAGGAGTAGCTATACTTAGACAAAATAGATTTTAAGACAAAAACTATAAGAGGAGATCAAGAAAGTCATTATATAATAATAAAGGGGCCAATTCAGCAAGAGGATATGACAATGGTAAATATATATGCACCCAACATTGGAGCCCAGATAAATCAAGTAAATATTATTAGAGCTAAAGAGAGAGACCTCAATACAATAATCACTGGAAACTTCATCCCACTTTCAGCACTGGGCAGATCTTCCATACAGAAGAAAATCAACAATTAAACATCAGATTTAGTCTGCACTGTAGACCAAATGGACCTAACAAATATTTATAGAACATTTCATCCTATGGTTGTAGAACATACATTGTTTTCTTCAGCACATGGATTATTCAAAGGATAGACCCTATCTTAGGTCACAAAGCAAGTCTTAAAACTTTCAAAAAACGTGAATTAATATCAAGCACATTCTTTGAATACAATGAAATAGAACTAGAAATTATGAAACATCCAAAAATCAATGTGCTACATCATATTAACAGAATGAAGAACAAAAGCCATATGATCATTTCAGTTGATACTGAAAAGCATTTGATAAATTCAACATCTTAGGATAAAAGCCCTCAAAAACTGAGTATAGAAGGAACATACTTCAACATGATAAAAATCATATACAACAGACCCATAGCTAGTATCATACTTAATGGGGAAAAATTAAAACCTTTTCTCTAAGGACAGGAACATGACAAGGATGCCCACTTTACCAGTTATTCAACATAGTACTACAAGTCCTAGCTACAGTGATGAGACGAGAAAGAAAGGGCATCCAAATTGTAAAGAAAAAATTGAAATTATACTTTTTTGCAGATAATGTGGTCTTATGTCTGGAAAAACCTAAAGACTCCACACACAGAAAAGCCATTAGAGCTTATAAACAAATTCAGTAAAGTTTCAGGATACAAAATCAACATACAAAAATTAGTAGCTTTTCTCTATGCAATAGTAAACAATCTTAAAAAATGAAATTTAAAAAATAAGTAATTCTATTTATATCAGCCAAAAATAAATTAAATACCTAGGAATTAACCAAAGAAGTGAAATATATCATAATAAAACTATAAAATGATTAATTTTATGTTCATGAATTAGAAGAATTAATTTGTTAAAATGTTCATACCACCTAAAGCAATCTACAGATTAAATAAATTCCCTATCAAAATTCCATGACATTCTTCACAGAAATAGAAAAAAAATCCTAACATTTTTATGGAACCACAAAAGACCCAGAATTGCCACATGTCTCCAAAGCAAAAAGAACAAAAATGGAGGAATTACAGTTCCTGACTTCATATTATACTACCGAGTTATAGTAACCAAAACATCATGGTACTGGCCTAAAACCAGACACACACACCAGTGGAACACAATACAGAAACCAGAAATAAATCCATATATATACAGTGAACTCATTTTTGACAAGGTGACAAGAACATACATTGAGGACTGGGCAGTCTCTTCAATACATGGTGCTGGGAAAACTCTATATGAATATATAGAAAAAGAAATTAGATGGCTATCTCTTGCCATATACAAAAATCAAACCAAGATGGATTAAAGACTGAAATCTAAGTCCTTAAGCTATGAAACTACTAAAAGAAAACATTGGGGAGACGCTCCAGGACATTGGCGTGGACTAAGGTTTCTTGAGTAATACCACACAACCACAAGCAACTAAAGCAAAAATAGATGAATGGGATGACATCAAGTTATAAAGCTTCTGCAGAGGAAACAACCAACAAAGTAAAAAGACAACCCACAGAATGGGGTAAAATACTGGGAAACTACCCATCTGACAGGAGATTAATAACCAGAATACATAAGAAGCTCAAACAACTCTATATGAAAAAATCTAATAATCTGATTTTAAAATGGGCAGAAGATCTGAATAGACTTTTCTCAAAAGAAGACATACAAATGGCAACAGGTATATGAAGACACTCCCCAACATAATTGACCATCAGAGAAATGAAAATCAAAACCACAATGAGATATCATCTGACCCGAGTTAAAATGGCTTTTATCAAAAGAGAATAAAAAATGCTGATGAGGATATGGAGAAAAGGAAACACTTGTACACTGTTGGTTGGAATGTAAATTAGTAAAAGCACTATGGAGAACAGCTTGGAAGTTCCTCAAAAGACTAAAAATCCAGCAATCCTACTGCCAGGTATATACCCAAAAGAAAAAAATCAGTGTGTCAAAAAGATATCTGCACTCCCATGTTCAATGCAACACTATTAACAATAGCCAACAATTGGAAGCAACTTAAGTGTCCATCAGCGCTTATAATGGGTAAAGAAAATGTGGTATATATACAAAATAGAGGAATATTCGGCCATAAGAAAGAATGACGTCCTGTTATTTGCAATAACATGGATGAAACTGGAGGTTATGATGTTAAGTGAAATATGCCAGTCATGGAAAGGCAAACTTCCCATGTCCTCAGTTATTTGTGGCAGATTAAAATAATTTAACTTGCAGAGATAGAGAGTAGAAGGATGGTTACTAGAGGTTGGGAAGGGTAATTGGGGATGGTTAACGGGTACAAAAATGTCAAAATGAATGAGACCTGGTATTTGCTAGCCCAACATGGTGACTATATTTAAAAATAATTTAATTGTACATTTAAAATAACTAAAATAGTATAATTGGATTGTGTATTACACAAAAGATAAATGCTTGAGGTAATAGATATCCCATTTATCCTGATGTGATTATTATGCATTGCATGCTGGTATCAAAATGTCTCCTATATCCCATCAATATATATACCTGCTGTGTACCTATAAAAATTAACAATCAATAAAAAATAAATTTTTAAAAAATACGATTTTTTTGAGGTGGAGTCTCACTCTGTCTCCCAGGCTGGAGTGCAGTGGCAGGATTTTGGCTCACTGCAACCTCCGCCTCCCGGGTTCAAGCGATTTTCCTGCCTCAGCCTCCTGAGCAGCTGGAATTACAGGCATGCACCACCATGCCCAGCTAATTTTTGTACTTCTAGTAGAGATGGGGTTTCACCATGTTGGTAAGGCTAGCCTCGAACTCCTCACCTCGTGATCTGCCCGCCTGGGCCTCTCAAAGTGCTGGGATTACAGGCATGAACCACCGCACCCAGCCTAAAAAATAAATTAAAATTTTTTAACCTCAGGATATTGGCACTTAAGGTTCGGGTTATCTAGAATGCCCTTCTCCAAGACACCCACATGATCTGCTCCCTTACTCCCTTCCAGGCTCTGCTTAAATGATGCTTTATTATACAGCCTCCCTGACCACTTCATACGTAATTTCTGCAACTCCTACCCATTTTCCCACATCTCCTTTCTACCCTGCTTTATCTTTCTCCAAAAAACGTGTCTCCAACTAAGCTAACTCTGTATCTATATTATATCCTTATCTACATATATGTCCATCTATATCTGTGTATCTATGAGAGAGGGTGTTAAAGAGAGACATATCTGAGGGCAGAACTTTATATTTTTTTCATGCTTTAGTTCTATTTCCTGGCACATATTGGCAATCAATAAATACATTTTGCATGGATGGAAGAAAAGCAATAAAGGGAAAGAAAGAGAGAAAAGAAAGGAAGAAAGAAAGAAAGAAAGGAAGGAAGGAATGACTATATTCTGAATATTTTAAAGTTATATATGCTTTATTTATATAATATTTAAAGAGATAAAATAAGAAATATAAATTTCAGGGTAGTTTTCTTCACAAATAGAATTTCTGGAAATGAAAACCATACTCATTGCAAATGGAAAAAATAATACAATATGTGGGTTGAACAGAAAATTAGACATCTTAAGAGAGTATTAATGAAAAGATTCATAATTAGAAATCACCAAGAATTCAAAAGAAATAAAGAGATGAAAGACATGAAAGAGAATAGAGCNGCATGGATGGAAGAAAAGCAATAAAGGGAAAGAAAGAGAGAAAAGAAAGGAAGAAAGAAAGAAAGAAAGGAAGGAAGGAATGACTATATTCTGAATATTTTAAAGTTATATATGCTTTATTTATATAATATTTAAAGAGATAAAATAAGAAATATAAATTTCAGGGTAGTTTTCTTCACAAATAGAATTTCTGGAAATGAAAACCATACTCATTGCAAATGGAAAAAATAATACAATATGTGGGTTGAACAGAAAATTAGACATCTTAAGAGAGTATTAATGAAAAGATTCATAATTAGAAATCACCAAGAATTCAAAAGAAATAAAGAGATGAAAGACATGAAAGAGAATAGAGCAAATAATAGGAAGCTTTAAAATATATCTGAAAGAATTTCCAGAAAGATAAAAGGAATGGAGAGGCATTACTGAAGAGATAATGTGTAACTCAAAGAAAACTAACTCAAAGAAAAACCTACAGCAGATTCAAGTATGTTAAAGAAAAAACCAAAGAGAACTCATAACAAAAACTATAGCATATCAAAGGTTAAGAATCATAATAGCTATCAAAAATAATTAAATTGTCTAAACAAGTAAGATCATCAGATAGGCAGCAGACTTTTCGTCAGCAAGAATAGAAGTCAGAAGTAGAAGCAGGAACATCTTCAAAGCACTAAGTGGAAGATAACTCTCAGCTATAACATTCCAATCAGCAACGGAGGATTCCAATTTCTCCACAACCTTACCAACAACCATTTTTTTTAATTGCGACTGTCATCATGGGTGTGATGTACTATTTTACGTAGCTTTTATTCACATTTCCTTAATGACTCAGGATGTTGAGCATGTTTACATGTGCTTATTGGCACATTTGTGTATCTACTTGGAAAGAATGGCTATTCAAATATTGCCCATTTTTTTCCTCCAGCTTTTATTTTAGGTTTGAGAGTACATGTGCAGGTTTGATACAGTGGTAAATTGTATGTACAAATGATTTTAGTGAGCATAGTACCTAATAGGTAGTTTTTCTATCTTCAATCTCCTCCCACCCTCCACTCTCAAGTAAAAAAGTCCTGGTTTCTATTGTTCCCCTCTTTGTGCCCATATGTTTTCAATGTTTTGCACTCACTTATACATCAGAAAGTGAGGTATTTGGTTTTCTGTTCCTGCATCATTTGCTTAGGATAATGACCTGCAACTGTATCCATATTGTAGCAAAGAACATAATTTCATTTTTTTATGGCTGTATATTATTCCACGGTGTATATGTACCAAATTTTCTTCATCCAAACCACTGTTTGATGGGCATCTAGGTTGATTTCATTTATTTACTACTGTGGAAAGTACTGCAATTAACATAAGCATACATGTGTCTTTATGGTAGAATAATTTATATTCTTTTGGGTATATACCCAGTAATGAGATTGCTGGGTTGAATGGTCATTCTGTCTTAAGTTGTTTAAGAAATCTCCAGACTGCTTTCCATAGTGGCTGAAATAATTTACATTCTCACCAGCAGTATGTAAGCATTCTCTTCTCTGCAACCTCGCGAACATCTGTTATTTTTTGACTTTTTAATAATAGCCATTCTGACTAGTGTGAGATGGTATCTCACTGTGGTTTAATTTGCATTTCTCTAATGATTAGTGGTGTTAAGCATTTTTTCATATGCTTATTGGGATGTATGTATGTCTTCCTTTGAGAAGTGTCTGTTCATATCCTCTGCCATTTTCAATGGGATTGTTTGGTTTTTACTCGCTGAATTGTTTGAGTTCCTTACAGTTTCTGGGTATTAGACCTTCACTGGATGCATAGTTTGCAAATATTTTCTCCCATTCTGTAGGTTGTCTGTTTACTCTGTTGGTGGTTTCCTTTGCTGTGCAGAAGCTATTTAGTTTCATTAGGTCCCACTTGTTACTATTTGCTTTTGTTGCAACTGCTTTTGGAGTCTCCATCATGAGATCTTTGCCAAGGCCTATGTCCAGATGGCATTTCACATATTTTCTTCTAAGGTTTTTATAGTTTTAGGTTTTACATCTAAGTCTTTGATTTGTCTTGAGTTTATTTTTGTATATAGTGAAAGGAAGGAGTATAGTTTCAATTTTATCTGTATGGCTAGCCAGTTATCCCAGCACCATTTATTGAATAGAGAATTATTTCCCCATTCCTTGTTATTGTCAACTTTGTCAAAGATCAGATGGTTGTAGGTGTGTGGCCTTATTTTCTCTAACCTATTCAGCTGACTTATGTGTCTGTTTTTATACCAGTACCATGCTGTTTTTGTTACTGTAGCCTTGTAGTACAGTTTGAAGTTGAGTAGTGTGATGCCTTTGGCTTTGTTCTTTTGCTTACTATTGCTTTGGCTATTCAGGCTCTTTTTCATTTCCATATGAATTTTAGAATAAGTTTTTGCAATTATATAAAATTGCGGTTGGTAATTCAACAGGAATAGCATTGCATCTATAAATGGCTTTGATAAGTATGGCCATTTTAACAATATTGAGTCTTCCAGTCCATAAGCGTGGAATGTTTTTACATTTAGTTGTGTCATCTCTGATTTCTTTCAGCAGAGTTTTGTAATTCTCATTGTATATATAGTTCATCTCTCCAGTTAGCTGTATTTCTAGGTTTTTTGTGTGTGTGTGTGGTTATTGTGAATGCAATTGCCTTCTTAATTTGACTCTCAGTTTGGTGGTATATAGAAATGCTACTAATTTTTATACATCGATTTTGTATCCTAATACTTTACTGAAGTTGTTCATCAGTTCTAGGAGCCTTTGGGCAGAGACTATGGGATTTTCTATGTATAGACTCTTACCATCTGCGGAGAGATAGTTTGATTTTTCTCTCTTCGTATTTGGATGCTTTTTATTTCTTTCTCTTGACTGATTGCTCTAGTTAGGATTTCCAGAACTATGTTGAATAGGAGTGGTGAGAGTGGGCATCCATGTCATGTCCTGCTTCTTAAGCAGAATGCTTCCAGCTTTTGTCCATTCAGTATGATGTTAGCTCTAGGTTTGTCATAGATGGCTCTTATTATTTTGAGGTATGTTCCCTCAATGCCTAGTTTGTTTAGGGTTTTTAACATGAAAGGATTTTGAATTTTATTGAAGACCTTTTCTTTATTGATTGAGATGATTGTGTGTTTTTATTTTTAGTTCTGTTTATCTGATGAATCACAGTTATTGACTTCCATATGTTGTAACAGCCTTGCATCTCAAGAATAAAACCTAATTGACCCGGGTAGATTAGCTTTTGATCTGTGCTGGAATTGATTTGCAAGTATTTTGTTGAGGATTTTTGTGACCATGGTCACCAGGGATATTGGCCTGTTTTCTTTTCTGGTTCTGTCTCTGCCAGGTTTGGTATCAGATGATGTTGGTCTCATAGAATGAGTTAGGGAGGAGTTCCTCCTCCTTGACTTTTTGGAATAGATTTAGTAGGATTGATACAAGCTCTGCTTTATATACCTGGTACAAGTCAGCTGTGAATCTGTCTGCTTTAGGGTTTTTTCTGGTTGGTACTTTTTGTTTGTTTGTGTTTAAGTTGTAGGATACATGTGCACAATGTGCAGGTTTATTACACAGGTATACATGTGCCAGGGCTGTTTGCTGCACCTGTTGAGCCATCATCTATGTTTTAAGCCCTGCATGTATTCCTTGCCTCCCACCCACCGACAGGCCCTGGTGTGTGATGTTCCCCTCCCTGTGTCCATGTGTTCTCATTGTTCAGCTCCCATTTGTGAGTGAGAATATGTGATGTTTGGTTTTCTGTTCCTGTGTTAGTTTGCTGAGAATGATGGCTTCCAGATTCATCCATGTCTCTGCAAAGGACATGATCTCATTCTTTTTTATGGCTGCATAGTATTCCATGGTGTATATGTGCCACCTTTTCTTTATCCATTCTATCATTGATGGACATTTGAGTTCGTTCCAAGTCTTTGCTATTGTAAATAGTGCTGCAATAAACTTATGTATGCATGTGTCTTTATAGCAGAATAATTTATTATCACTGATTCAATTTTGGAATTCATTATTGATCTGTTCAGATATCCAATTTCTCCCTAGTTCAAACTTCAGAGGTTGTATATTTCCAGAAATTTACCCATTTCTTCTAGGCTTTTTAGTTTGTTTGCATAGAGGTGTTCATAATAGCCTCTGAGTGTTTTGTATTTTTGTGGGGTTGGTGATGTCTTCTTTGTCATTTCAGTTGGTGTTTATTTGTAATGTCTCCTTTTTTCTTTATTAATCTAGTAGTGGTCTATCAATCTTATTTATTCTTTCAAAAAGACAACTTTTGGTTTCATTTATCTTTTGTGTGGATTTTTGTGTTTTCATTTCATTCGGTTCATCTCTGATTTTGATTACTTCTTGTATTCTGCTAGATTTGGGATTGGTTTGCTTTGGTTTTTCTAGTTCCTCTTGGTGTGGTGTTAGGTTATTTGAAATCTTTCTGACTTTTTGATATAGGTGTTTAGTACTATTGACTTCCCTCTTAACACTGCTTTAGCTGTGGCCCAGAGATTCTGGTATGTTGTATCTTTGTTTTCACTAGTTTCAAAGGAGTTTTTGATAACTGACCTTATTTCATTCTTTACCCAAAAGTCATTCAGGAGCAGGTTGTTTAATTTCCATTTAATCGTATGGTTTTGAGAGATCTTCTTGGTATTGATTTCTATTTGTATGGCCCTGTGGTCTGAGATGGTGGTTGGTATCATTTTGGGTTTTTTGAATTTGTTGAGAATTGCTTTGTGACTGAGCATATGGTTGATCTCAGAGAATGCGCTGTGTGTGGATGAGAGGAAGGTATATTCTTTTGGTTTGGGGTAGAGTATTCTATAAATATCTGTTAAGTCCATTTGGTCAAGCATCAAGTTTAGGTCCTGAATATCTTTGTTAGTTTTCTACCTTATTAATCTAACACTGTCAGTGGGATGTTGTACTCTCCCACTATTATTATGTGGTTATCTAAGTCTCTTAATATGCCTCTAAGAACTTGTTTTTATGAATCTGGGTGCTCCATTGTTGGAAGCACATATATTTAAGATAGTTTACTCTTATTTTTGAATCGAATCCTTTATCGTTATGTAATGCTTTTCTTTGTCCTTTTTGATCATTGTTGGTCTAAAGCTCATTTTGTTTGAAGTAAGAATGACAACCTTTGCTCTCTTTTGTTTTCCATTTGCTTGATAGATCTTTCTCCATTCCTTGACTTTTTGCCTATGGGTGCCATTGCATATGAGATGGGTTTCTTGAAGACAGGATGCAGTTGGGTCTTGATTGTTTATCCAACTTGCTACTCTGTGCCTTTTAAGTGGAGCAGTGCCTTTTAATTTAAGTGCCTTTTAAATTGAGCCCATTTACATTCTAGGTTAATATCGATATGTGATGATTTGATCCTACCAGTGAGTTGTTATGTTAACTGGCTGTTATGTGGACTTGATGGTATAATTACTTTATAGTGTCAGTGGGCTATGTATACACTATGGTGTGTGTTTTTGTGGTGGCAGGTAGCAGTTTTTTTGTTTCCATGTTTAGCATTCACTTAAGAACCTCTTGAAAGGCAAGTCTCATGGTAACAAATTCTCTTAGCATTTGCTTATCTGAAAAGGATTTTATTTCTACTTCACTTGTGAAGCTTAGTTTGGCTGAATATTTAATTCTTGTTTGAAATTTCTGTTCTTTGAGGATGCTGAATATAGACCCCCAATCTCTTCTGGCTTGTATGGTTTCTGCTGAAAGCTCTGCTGTTAGCCTGATGGGGTTCCCCTTGTACGTGATCTGCCTCTTCTCTCTAGTGGCCTTTCGTATTTTTCTTTCACATTGACCTTGGAGAATCTGAAGACTATGTGTCTTGGGGATGGTTGTCTTATATAGTATTTCATAGAGGTTCTCTGAATTTCCTGAACTTGCATGTTGACTTTTCTAGCAAGGTTGGGGAAATTTTCATGGACAATATCCTGAAATATATTTTCCAAGTTGCTTGCTCTCTCTTCCCCTGTCTCTTCCTGGGTTGCCAGAGAGTCATAGGTTTCATCCTTTAGATAATCTCGTATTTCTCAGCCATTTTGTTCATTATTAAAAATTCTTTCTTTTCTTTCTTTCTTTTTTTTTTTTTTTTACAGGGTCTCACTCTGTCATCTAGGCTGGAGTGCAGTGGTGCAATCACAGATCACTGCATCCTTGAGCACCTGAGCTCAAGCAATCCTCCCACTTCAGCCTTCTGTATAGCTGGGACTACAGGTGCATGCCACTATACCTGGCAGGTTTTTTTTTGTTGTTGTTGTTATTTATACTTCTCACTATGTTGTCTGGATTGCTCTTGAACTCCTGGGCTCGAGCTATCCTCTTGCCTCAGCCTCTCAAAGTGCTGGTATGACAGATGAGCCCCTGTGCCTGGCCTTTATTTTCCTTTATTTTTGTCTGACTGAGTTGATTCGCAGAACCAGTCTTTGAACTCTGATATTCTTTCCTTAGCTTGGTCTATTCTCTTGTTAATACTTCTGATTGTATTATGAAATTCTTGTAGTGAGTTTTTCAGCTCTGGAAGATCAGTTTGGTTCTTTCTTAAAATGACTATTTCATCTTTCAGCTCTTGTATCATTTTATGGGATTCCTTAGATTCAACTTTCTCCCGAATCTCAATGATTTTCATTGCCATCCAGAATCTAAATTATTTGTTTGTCATTTCAGCTATTTCTGTCTGGTTAACAACCATTACTGGGGAGCTAGTGTGTCATTTAGAGGTAAGAAGACACTCTTGCTTTTAGAATTGCCAGAGTTTTTCACTGTTTCTCATCTGTATGAGTCAACGTTCCTTTAATCTTTGAAGTTGCTGTCCTTTGGATGGGGTTTTTTGCTTTTATATTCTTTGATTCCCTTGATGGTTTGACTGTGGCATAAGTTGGGTTTTATCAATTGACCTCATTTCTGGATGATTATGGGGGTCCAGTGCTCAGCTCAGTTCTCCTGGGCTTCATGTTCTAAGCCTCGAGGGATGAGACCAGGCCTGCAGCTTTTTTCTCTGGCCCCTTGAGGTTAAGCATCTGCTGTGCTGGTGGGGCCAAGATATTCCCAGTCTGCTGGCAACAACACTCCTGTGAAGTGTGCCAGCAAAAATGATTTAGCAAGGAGGTGGTGAGCAGCAGGGAGTTCCTGCACATGCCCACCAGTGGCAGTGGTCAGCAGAGCATTCTGCACATGTGTGCATGCCTGCGGCAGTATATCAACCACTTTAAAGCTGGATTAATTGTCTTATTAGAGTTTTGAGTAGTTTTTTGTGTTCTATATAAAAGTCCCCATCCGATAAATTTTCTCCTGTTCTGTGGGATTTTTTTTTTTTTTTTTTTCACTTTCTTCATGGTAAGAAGCAAAAATTTTAAAGGACAAAATGTTTTAATTCTGGGGAAGCACAATTTATCTGTTGTTTTCTCTTAGTTGTCTTTTAGTCTTATAGCTAAAAATCTGACAAACTCAAAGTCAGAAAGATTTACTCCTATTTTTTGTTTAAAAGATTTATAGTTTAAACTTTTACATTTAGGTCTTTGATCTATTTTGCATTCCTTTTGTGCACAGTGTAGAGTAGAGGTCTAAATTAATACTTTTCCAAGTGGATATCCAGTAGTCACAGCACCAATTGCTGAAAAGTCTATACTTTCCCTCATGGAACTGTCTTAGCACCCTTTTCAAAAATTAATTAACAATAAAAGTGAGAGCTCATTTTTGGACCTCATTTTCATTCCATTGACCAATATAGCCATCTTTATGCCAGTACCATGCTATCTTGATTACTGTCATAATAAATACAAAGTAAGTATTGAGTACACTTTGTAGTAAGTTTTGAAGTTGGGAAATGTGGGTCCTCCAACTTTATTCTTTTCTAAGATTGTTTTAGCTATTCTGATTTCCTTATATTTCCATATGAATTTTAGGGTCAGCTTTTCAGTTTCTGCAAAAAGCTAGCTAGCAGTTTAATAGGGATTACATTGAATCTGTAGGTCAATTTGGAGAGTATTGACAAGAATATTAAATCTTCCAATTCATGAATATAAATGTCTTTCCATTTATGGAGGCTTTCCTTAAAATTTCAGTGTACAAATCTTGCACTATTTTGTTAAATTTATTTCTAAGTATTTTGTTCATTTTGAGGGTATTGCAAA
>NW_016810765.1:1049578-1052960 GCF_001698545.2 Rhinopithecus bieti
TTTTTCACTTTCTTCATGGTAAGAAGCAAAAATTTTAAAGGACAAAATGTTTTAATTCTGGGGAAGCACAATTTATCTGTTGTTTTCTCTTAGTTGTCTTTTAGTCTTATAGCTAAAAATCTGACAAACTCAAAGTCAGAAAGATTTACTCCTATTTTTTGTTTAAAAGATTTATAGTTTAAACTTTTACATTTAGGTCTTTGATCTATTTTGCATTCCTTTTGTGCACAGTGTAGAGTAGAGGTCTAAATTAATACTTTTCCAAGTGGATATCCAGTAGTCACAGCACCAATTGCTGAAAAGTCTATACTTTCCCTCATGGAACTGTCTTAGCACCCTTTTCAAAAATTAATTAACAATAAAAGTGAGAGCTCATTTTTGGACCTCATTTTCATTCCATTGACCAATATAGCCATCTTTATGCCAGTACCATGCTATCTTGATTACTGTCATAATAAATACAAAGTAAGTATTGAGTACACTTTGTAGTAAGTTTTGAAGTTGGGAAATGTGGGTCCTCCAACTTTATTCTTTTCTAAGATTGTTTTAGCTATTCTGATTTCCTTATATTTCCATATGAATTTTAGGGTCAGCTTTTCAGTTTCTGCAAAAAGCTAGCTAGCAGTTTAATAGGGATTACATTGAATCTGTAGGTCAATTTGGAGAGTATTGACAAGAATATTAAATCTTCCAATTCATGAATATAAATGTCTTTCCATTTATGGAGGCTTTCCTTAAAATTTCAGTGTACAAATCTTGCACTATTTTGTTAAATTTATTTCTAAGTATTTTGTTCATTTTGAGGGTATTGCAAATTGAATTGTTTTTAAATTTTTATTTTCAAATTGTTACTTTTCTATAGAAATACAGTTGATTTTTATATTATTTCTGTATCATGGACTCTTGTTTAACTTGATTATTGGCTCTGATAGTTTCTAATAGATTCGGTAAGATTTTCTAAATGCAAAAAAATCATGTCAACTGCAAATAGACATAGTTTTACTTCCTTGTCTCCAATCTGGAAGCCTTTTTCTTTTACTTGCATAATTGTTCTAGCTAGAACCTCCAACACAATATTGAATAAAAGCTGAAAGAATGGATGCCCTTGTCTTATTCCTAATCTTAAAGGGAAAGAAAACATTCTGGTGTTCACCATTAAACCTAATGTAAGTTGCAGGTTTTTCTTACATGATCTTCATGATCTTTGTCAGGTTGAGAAAGTTTCTTTCTTTTCCTGATTGGAATTTTCTCAGTTGCTTTTTCTGCACCTGTTATTTTGTCCTTTATCTTAATAGGATGTTGCATCATATTGATTCATTTTTGTATGTCGAACCAATCTTACATTCCTGAGATAAATCACATTTGGTAATGGTGTATGATCCTTTTTCTATGTTGCTAGATTCTTACCAAGATTTAGTTGATTTTGTTGAATGAGTATTTCCACATTTGCTGTATGTACTAATACAATTTCCATGGACTTTACATATTTGTGTTTTACAATTTTCACTGGTTAGATTGTTGTTTTACTGAAAAGAGAGTCGGCCAAGCTCCTTATTCTGTCATTCTGAAAGATTCCATTTCATTCTTTCTTATTGTTATACAGTATCCAATTGCATAATGTTCTAAAACTTATGTGTTCGACTTCTATGGATAGTTGGTTTGTTTCTAGTTATTTTGGTTACTATGAATTCTGCTTATGTCTCCTAAAACAAATATGCAAGAGTTCTATACTGTATAAATATACACACTTGTCAGTTATGATGTATGTACATCTTCAATTTTATTGGATAATGTCAGATTATCCAATGGTAAGTGTTTATAGTGAGAGTTCATGCTATTACTTATCTTCCCAACACTGCGTATTGTCAGACTTCTTAGGTTTTACCACTATAGTAGGTGGGAAATGTTATCCTCTTGTAATTTTAAGTTTTATATATTTAAATACTACTGAGGTTAAGCATTTCTTTATCCCATTTTATTAGCATTAATGCCTCTGCTTCTGTTTATGTATCTACACACACACACACACACACACACACACACACACTCCATTGGATTATTTGAATTTACAGATTTGAAGTTATATTTTCTAGACAACAAATCTTTATTGAATATATGTATTAAAAATATAAATATTTTGTCTTCATTTGTTATTTGTCTTTTCATTTTCTTTGTGTATGTGTGTGTTTTGTTTTTTTTCTTTTCTTTTCTTTTTATATTTTATTTTATTTTAAGTTCCGGGATACATGTGCAGGATATGCAGGTTTGTTACATAGATAAATGTGTGCCATGGTTATTTGCTGCACAGACCAACCCATCACCTAGGTATTCAACCCAGCATGTGTTAGCTATTTTTCCTGATGGTCTCCATCCCCTAACCCCACCCTTTGTGTGTTTTTTAATCAAAAGTAAATCTCAATCTAAACGTATTTTAATTTATCAATACTTTCCTTTGTGGTTTCCATTCTGAAGGTTTTATTTAAGAAATCCTTTCCTACACCAAAGTCACCAGTATATATATGTTTGCTTCTACTAATATAAGTTTTAAAATTTGGGCTTTCACAATAAAATTCTTAAGCCATCTAGAATTAATTTTGGACATGATGTGAGTTAGAGATTTTATTTCTTTTTGTTTGTTTTGTGTTTCTTCTTTTGGATAAGAAATTTTCTCAGTACAATGTATTGAATAGTCATCTTTTAACCCACTGATCTACAACACCAGCTTTGTCGTATCACAAGGTTGCATATATACCTAGATCTGTTTCTACACTCTTTATCATACCGGTCTATGTGCTGGTTAATACTGTCAACTGTATTGGATTGAAGGATGCAAAGTATTGATCCTGCGTGTATCTGTGAGGGTGTTGCCAAAGGAGATTAACATTTAAGTCAGCAGGCTGAGAAAGGCAGACCCACCCTTAATCTGGTTGGGCACAATCTAATCAGCTGCCAGCAAGGCTAGAATATAAGCAGGCAGAAAAATGTGAAAAGAGAGACTGGCCTAGCCTCCCAGCCTATATCTTTCTCCCGTGCTGGATGTTTTCTGCCCTCAAATATCAGACTCCAAGTTCTTCAGTTTTGAAACTTGGACTGGCTCTTCTTGCTCCTCGGCCTGCAGATGGCCTATTGGGGGACCCTGTGATCTTGTGAGTTAATACTTAGTAAACTCCCCTTAATATATATATATATATATATCCCATTAGTTCTGTGCCTCTAGAGAACCCTGATTAATACAGTCTATTTGCCTCTTCTTGAACCAATATGACACTGTACTGCTTATAACTCTATAACAAAGTCTTGATAATCTAGTACGATAAGTGCCTCTGTCTGATTCTTCTTCAAAATGGTTTTGTCTATTCTTGATCCTGTAAGATTTTATAAA
>NW_016810765.1:1053351-1063985 GCF_001698545.2 Rhinopithecus bieti
GCTTGAATGTGATATTTCTCTCAGTTTATATAATTTTATATATAATAAAATTTTTTATTTTATTTTTCAGCTTTTGGAAATGTTTTGATTAAGTTTATTCATAAGTATTTTGTGGGGTTTTTTGGTTCTTTTTCTGTTGTACCTTTTTTAGTTCATTTTCTAATTGTTGTTAAACGTACTTAGGAATGTCATTGATTTTACACATAGCTCTTTTACCTATCAATCTTGCTAAACTTCTTTCTTGATTCTACAAATCAGTTGGTTTTGGTTTTCTATGTAAACAATGATACTATTTGGACTTACGGTTTTTCTTCTTTTACATCCTTGTGAATTATTTTTCTTCTTTTATTGTGGTCATATTGACCAGAAGTGGTGATAGTGGTCATTTCTCCTTTGTTCTTGACTGTAAGGCAAATTATTTAAACTTTTCATCATCAAGTATGATCTTTGTGTGAAATATTTGTAGTTACTTTTATCAATTTAGAAATTTCCTCTCTGTTTCTAGTTTTCTACCATGTGAATATTAGCAAATGGTAAAATCAGGATGCTCAGATGATTTTTTTCCCTTTAATCTGTCAATGTGGTGAAGTAAATAAATGTTATAACATTAAACCAAACATATATTTCTTACGTAAATCCAGCTCAGTCCTTATTTATTATCCTTTTTGATGTTTCTGGATTTTATTTGCTAGCATTTTGATGGCATCTACATTCATACATATGATTGGCCTATAATTTTATTTCTTGTATTGTCCTTGTATCTGGATATTATATCATGGTTATATCCACTTCATAAAATGAGTTAGAGAATTTTCTATCTTTTCTGTTCTCTGGAAGCATTTATGAATGTTTGGAATTACAATGTTTGTTAGAACTTGCCAGTACAACTCTCTAGGAAGACTTTAAATTTTTTATTCTGTTCTTTTAATGATCAGAACATATTTGCATTTTATATTTAATTTTGATACTTTTTTGACGATATATTTTCCCAAAATTTGTTCCTTAGGCCAAAATTTAAAAACTTTATTTCTGTAAAATAGGATACTATTTTATTAAGCTATTTTTTACTATGTTTTATTTTTTAAAGTTCTGTTTCCTATGTATTTATGACCCTTTTTATTTGTCTTATTATTTCTTACTCCATTTTTTATTACTCTCAGTAGAGTCAATCTTATTGTACTTTTCAAAGACTTTTTTTTCTTTTTTTCTTTTTTCTTTCTTTTTTTTTTTTTTTTTTTTTTTTGTTTTGTTTTTTGAGGCGGAGTCTCACTCTGTCACCCAGGCTAGAGTACAGTGGCACAATCTCAGCTTACTGCAGCCTCTGCCTCCAGGGTTCCAGAGATTCTCCTGCATCACCCTCCCTAATAGCTGGGATTATAGTCACACACCACCACACCCAGCTAATTTTTGTATTATTGTAGAGACGGGGTTTCAAAATGTTGGCCAGGCTGGTGTCAAACTCCTGACCTCGTGATCCGCCTGCCTCAGACTCCCAAAGGGCTGGAATTACAAGATCTACTATTTTTAATAGTCTATTAACTCTGCTGATCCTCTCTATTCCGTCTTCCCTAATTCATTAATTTATGTTCATATTTTTTATCTTCCCTATTCGACTTTTTTTGGTTTTATTGTTCTTACTTCCCATGTTGAGTACTTGGATCATTAATTTTCAGCCTTTCTTCTTTTCTAATATAAGCATTTAAGACTACATATTTCTTTCTAAGTTCCACTGTAGTAGCATTTTTCAAATTTCAAATTATTTACTAGAAGTATCTTCAATATAACTCAATTTTAATTATGTTTTAAGTTTCATCACGGCTTTTTTTTTTTAAGTTTTTTGTTTCTAATTACAAGAAGATTTTTAAAGTTATCTTTATTTGTACTGGCATTATTTGGGGTTCAGATAAAGCTATGTTTCTAATTACTCACCAGGATCACCTTATAGGAAATCCATTTCCTTTTCACTTAAAAACCTCTGGTCTCCCTGAGAACTGCTTTCTATAAGTTTTCCTAATAATCACAGGTCATATAGAAATCTGTCTCTAATTCTGGCTTCTCTCTCTCTTATTTTTCCTAATCCTATCTTAGTTAGTTTTTTGCTGCTATAACAGAACACCACAGACTAGCTACCTTAGAAAGAATAGAAGTTTATTTGGCTCATTCTGGAGGCTGTGAAGTCCAAGAGCACGGTGCTGGTATCTGTCAAGGGTCACCCCATGGTGAAGTGCATCACATGACAAAGCACATGCAAGAGAGACAGAGAGAGAGAAATTGGGGGCCAAATTTATCCTTTTATCAGGAGCTCACTCCTGAGATAACTAACCCACTGCCAGGATAACATCGATCCTTTCATGAGGGTGTAGCCCTTATGACCTAATCAATCCTTTAAGGTCCCACCTCTTAATATCATTGCACTGGGGAACTAACTTTCCATCCCATATACTTTGGGGGAACACACTCAAACCATCGGAAATTCCCATGTTCCTCTTGAGAGCATCTGTAACCAAATGTCTTAAGGTTTTCACAGGTGTGTGAGTCTTTCTCATTATCTCTTAGCTTTCCCCTACTGCCTTTCAGCGTCAAAGGCAATGCCAGAAAGCTCCCAGAAATCCCTGCACTTAGTCCTGATGCTCTTTGACGTTTCTTATGTGATGGGTTGCACCTCCAATCTTTTTGTGCTTTGAAACATTTTTCATCCAGTTAGTTGTGTTTTTGTCCATTCCACTGTCATGGCTCCCTATCTTGGGTCGTGATTCATTCAGCTTCTCCACCTTCCTTCATGTTAGTTTCATATGTAATTAGAAATGCCACCCCAGAACACCAAAACACACAAATACAGACACTCATACCTCGCAATTTAGCAGAGTTTCCATGAGTATCCACTGGCCATATGCTTTCTATGTTTCCTTCCTCAGCCTGAGTCTTAGGTTTCTATGGTGTGTTCCTTGTAATTTCCCTCACCCACATTCTTTTATTCCCTATTCTTTTCCCTTATTTATGTTTCTTTATTCTGTATAGAAACTAAATGTTACAGTTTTTTTAATTTTGTAAAATGTGGGTACATAGGAGGTGTATATATTTATGGGGTACATGAGATGTTTTGATACAAGCATGCAATGTCAAATAAGCACACCAAGGGGAATGGGGTGTCTGTCCCCTCAAACATTTATCCTTTGAATTACAAATAATCCAATTACATTATTTAAGTTATTTTGAAATGTACAATTGAGTTATTATTGACTATAACCAGCATATTGTGCTATCAAAAAGTAGGGCTTATTCATCTTTCTAATTTGTTTGTACTCATTAACCATCTTCACCTCCCCCCAACCCCCTACTACCCTTCCCAGCCTCTAGTAACCATTCTTCTACTCTCTATGTTCATGAGTTCAATTGCTTTTATTTTTTAGATCACAAATAAGTGAGAACAAGCAATGTTTGCTTTCCTGTGCCTGGCTTATTTCACTTAACATTGTCATCTCCTGTTCCACCCATGTTGTTGCTAATGACAGGACCTCATTCCTTTTTATGGGTGAATATTACTTCATTGTTCAGAGGTACCACATTTTCTTTATCCGTTCTTTTGTTGGTGGACACTTAGGTTGCTTCCAGATGTTGCTTATTGTCAATAGTGCTGCAACGAACATGGAAGTGCAGATATCTCTTCAGCGCACTGATTACCTTTCTTTTGGTTGTATACCCAGTAGTGGGATTGCTGGATCATATGGTAGCTCTATTTTTCTTTTTTTGAAGAATCTTCAAACTGTTCACCATAGTGGTTGTAAATGCTACAGTTTTAATTCTTAATGGCAGTTCTTACCATTAGTATGTACCAGGCACTACTTTTAGCCCTTTACAACTATCACCTCAGTAATACTCCTACCTCAGGGATAGGAAATATTACTACCATCCCCATTTTATAACTGTAGTAACTGAAGTAAGGGATAATGAACAAATTGTCCAAGGGAATCAACTAGTCAGATGGTGGCAATGAGATTTAAACCCAAACCCAAGTAATCTGGTTCTAATTATCCTTCTCTTGAAGGTTACTCCATGGTGCCCTTGTGAAGCCCTCTCTTGCCACCACTCAGAATTGCTCTCTTCCTCCTCTGGGCTCCCACTGAACCTTCCTGTCTTGCCACCTGGCACGAAAAGGAGACTTTCCTGTAAGTTAGTTCAGTGTATGTCTCTTATGCAAGGTAACATGGTCCTCAAGGGCAGAGATTGTTCTACACCAATTCTCAGAACCAACTCTCAGGTTGTGCACAGTATAACCATTCAAAAAGAGCTTATTAAATAAGTGAAGACCTTTAATTATGAGGTCACTCAGAAGGCAGCAACAGTACAGGAGAAAGAGAGAGAATTTTGATTCAGAAAAACCAAGTTAGAATTCAAGTATTTGACAGTTATATAACCTTGCATAAGTCACCTTATCTTCATCCTCTCAATTCTCTTAATAAAAAATAGGAATAATGTCATCTAATTCATGCAATCGAAGTGTTTGGTTTCACATGTATTTTACATGAATTGTTACACAATCCCCCAGTGTTCCCTTTTCCCAAACCATAGGTCTGTGAGTCATTCCAACAATCCTTTGTTAACTCTACAAAACCCTGTCCTATCAGAACAAACTTAGATTCACTTCTTCCCTGCATTCTGTAATAACTCCATTATATGGGCTGTAAGTTTTTAAGCATTCCAGGAGCAGCAGTGTTTCTGTATTGAACACTGTAGTGCTAGATTGTGCTACTGTCACCTTGGTTACATTAGGAACTAGGATTCCTTTCTCCCTTGGTAGCTGGTTAGAGCTGACCAAAGGAGAAACTTGCATGATATTTGAAAGACAATGTGAAGCAGCTATCATTACTTTGAGAAAACCTTTTTCAAAATCAGGCACTATCATGGAAAGATACAGAAATGCCTAGCAGGTCCTATCTTGTCTCAAGTTTCCTGTGCTCAACATCCAGTTGTTTCCTTGAATGCTGGCTGTGCTAACGAATAGCAGACCAGACCCACCCCAGATGCTCAATATAGAGGCAACATAAATCCCTTAACAGACTCTTTAGTATTAGAATGCACTCAGTTTCTTGGATTTCCCTGCAAGCACCAACTTGTCCACACATACCAATCTCCTGAAAACTGGATAGTAGTTCAGTCTCTAATATTCCAACTGCCCCTTCCCAGGTCTTTGCTTCCCCAGCTACTCCCACATTTGTACAAGGTCAAGATGTATGTGCAGTGTGTCTAGTTTGGGGTGTGTGTGTGTATGTGTGCGCACGTGTGTAGTGCCTGGCATAGAGTAGATCCCCAATAAACATTTGTTAAATGAATGAATGTGAATGTACATACTGATTTAATTCCCTTATATGGTATTTTCTGTTTCATTTTATTTTTAGAACATACTACATAATACACTGCATGCTACATGATACGCTGCATGACTTTCTGGCAGGAGGAGATAACCCTAACTGAGTTGTTCCCCTATAAGATTGTTGGACCTGTACGATGAGAGACTGCAAGCGCACAGGGAGGTGAGGCTACATGTCTGAGGCCAACCTGGTCAACATTGACAAAAAAAAAAAAAAAAAAAAAATTGAGAGCTGAAATTGCGCCACTGCACTCCAGCCTTGGCAACAGAGCAAGACTCCGTCTCAAGACAGAACAAAACAAAACAAAAAAGACTCCATTAAATATTTTAGAGTACTAAATTAGTATTTGTTACTTTTCAAAATGGCACACAGATGAACCAGGAACAATGAATTTTGATAACAAAGGGACAGAAGGGACAAGCAAACATAGCTTGTAGACTTTTACGTGACACACTTAAGCCCCATGAAAAGACAACTAAATTTTATAAATTCAAATGAAAGCATGGGGTGAATCAGACCTTGGAAAAATGATCACTCCATAAAGCTAAATGTAGGATATGGTTAAGTCAAGCAGCCACATCATAAAAAGATTCCCCTCTATTTATAATTTTTTGAATAATCTGGAAATAAAATTTCTGTGGGTTTATGTCCTAAGAGTCAAATCATGTCCCCTTTTTCTTGTGTTGTTTTTCTACCAATGAATAACTTGGAAGAAAAAAAATCATAGTAAGAGAACTTGATACACTGATGACCAATTATACATGTTATAATTTTTTTCAAACTCTATCCTAAGACTTTGCTATAGTCTTTCTTTTTTCTCTCTTTTTTTTGTCTAACAGCAAGGGTACCCACCCAGATGTTTGATCCCTGAACAAGTGTGACCTGCTTAGGAGGTACACTTAATTAAATAAGGACTTAACAGGAGCACTGGCATGTGACTTTTCTTTTTGAACTGCGTAGAGAAAGAAAGCCAAAATCCATGAAAATGTGGCATTTAAGTTGCAAATTCATACTGGAAAAAAATTAGGAAATGCAAAAGTTATGGTTGTCATAGTAATTCTAGCGAAACCACAGTATGCATAGTGTACTTCCTAAGACTCATTTACATTACAAAATCGTATACGACATATTATATTATGTATTTTAATGTTACATGGTACATGATTCCTACTAACATATGCATTTATATGAACACAAAATCAACTCTTTTTTCATTTATACATTTTGCTGTATTTCACATGTAAAAAGCTGACTCTAAAGGATTTTCCTAAATCCATACTAAAATTGTAAAGTCTGAGTATAGTTTATTTACTATGTCTCCTTTCCTCTTTACCAAAACATGGTGTTTGGAGTAATGCATTCAAAGAGATATGAGATGGTCTCATTTGACTCCATCAGTATTCACATCAAAGTCTCTGAATGGAAGATGAAACATTTTTTTAAAATGTAGAATGCTGGATTCTGTAATCCCAGTTGACTTTTTTTGGTCATTTCTACATACCACATTACACATTCTATCCCAGGTAGTTAAGGTCCGTTCCAGCCTAGAAATTCTGTGATTCTATGATTCTCCCAAGTTACAGACTTCTTTCTCAAAAAATACCTACCACTTCTCCAATAGTTATCCCACTATCTCCCTGATGAATACTTTTGAAATCTAATTTATTTTTGTAAGAGAAGACAAAATTGAAACATCCCTCAGGCAACAAATAATAGCATGTACATTATGTTTTTTTCCTCCACTAAAAGTTATGTTTTCTTAAGGCAAACTTGATAGAAAACCAAGACTTTTATGAATAACTTGAAGGCAAATTATTATAGCTCACACTTTCATAGCTTCACAGCATCTCAAAGCATGTACTATTTTTGGTATATTCTATCAAACAAATCTCAGTGAGGGAAAGGATTTTTCAATTTCCCTGTAACTTTTAAGCATCACCCCAATTAAACATTCCACTCTTCTAAAGGGGTATAGCATTGGAATGCTCTTAACTTAAACCAAACACAGCCAGCCTGCAGTTAACCTTGGCATCTGCTCATTCATGTCACTTACCTTGGTGTATTGTAGTCCTGTGTTTACTTATCTGTCTCCCATGGAGAACTCAGAATTCAGGCTTATCCTGTTCCTTTAATGTGTACATCATTGTACCCTAGTCACTTCACAAAGTGTACTACCATACAGGAAGTGCACAGAGATATATTTGGGGAATGAGTTAACGAATTATGACTTATTTATCCTGTCTCTCCAGTATGGATGCTATTATTATTAAGTTTATAGTAGATGCTCAATAAATTTTTGGCAAAGAAAAAGGGGGAACAAAGAGAAAAAAAGCCTCTAGCTGCACTCTGAGTTGAGTAGATGAATTCTTTAAAATATCCAAGAAAGAGTACTGCTTTAAAGGAAATCACAGATATCAGCAGTCAGTTTTTCTGTTTTAAGGGTACTTGGCAATGGTAACTGAGATGCTAGTGCTTTATATCAAAATATTCATGGAAAGAGTTAAATAGAAAGTTTGGGCTGGGTGCGGTGGCTCACTCCTGTAATGCTAGCACTTTGGGAGGCCGAGGCAGGTGGATCACTTGAGGTCAGGAGTTTAAGACCAGCCTGACCAACATGGTGAAACACTGTCTCTAGTAAAAAAAAAAAAAAAAAATACAAAATACAAAATTAGCTAGGTGTGGTGGCACATACCTGTAATCCCAGCTACTTGGGAGGCTGAGGCAGGAGAATTGCTTGAACTCAGGACTTGGAGGTTGCAGTGAGCTGAGATCATGCCATTGCATTCCAGCCTAGGCAACAAGGGCAAAACTTCCTCTCAAAAAAAAAAAGAGAGAGAGAGATTGTTTGTGCAATACTTTGTAAGTCTCAGCTCATACTTGGCCGTTGAACCTGCTCCAGTGTTGAGAACTAGCATGTTGTTGCAGCCAGGTGTTTGGCTGCGTCAAGGCCATGTTGTTTTCCTCTATCCCGTGTCTTCTCCTAGTGACATTCCACAGATTGAAAGAGCATTATAGCAGAAACAACAATGAGTTATCATTGTCCAAAAGAGCCTTGGGCCAAAAGCCACCATTTCAATAAATGAGGAGTCTTCAAGTATTTGAAAATCAGAGGCTGGGCACGATGGCTCACACCTGTAATCCCAGGACTTTGGGAGGCTGAGGCAGGTGGATCACGAGGTCAGGAGTTCAAGACCAGCCTGGCCAACATGGTGAAACCCCATCTCTCCTAAAAATACAAAAAATTAGCCGGGTGTTTTGGCTCATGCCTGTAGTCGCAACTACTTGGGAGGCTGAAGCAGGAGAATTGCTTGAACCCAGGTGGCGGAGATTGCAGTGAGCTGAGATCGCGCCACTGCACTCCAGCCTGGGTGACAGAGCAAGACTCTGTCTCATAAAAAAAAAAAAAAAAAGAGAGAGAGAGAATCAGGCAATAAGAACATATTAAGAAGGCAGTTTGCACTTGGTGGAGCGCCAGGGAGTCAACGTAGGAGGTGGTGATAGGTGGAGAGTTTATTTTTCTTCTTTTCAAAGGCATCTATATCCAGTCTTTGCTTCATTCTAAGTTTCTTTAAACATTCACTAGTAATTATTGGATACTTCTTATATTCCACCATAGTTCTTAGTTCTTTACAAATGCTAACTCAGTAGATCCATGCGACATCATTACAAGTGTGTCAGATACTGCTATTTGCTTAGCCAGTATCCCTTTTCCTCCCTTTTCCACATAAGTAAGAACTTCATTTTGTTTGGGTGTGGCAATATGGCTAGCTAAATTATTGAAATTTCTAGCTTCCCTTTCACAGTCATGCAATGCAGTTCTGTTCAATGAGAAAGAGGCAGTGATTCTGGGACGGGCTTGCATTACCAAACAATAAGGCAGAGCATTCTAAGGAAAAGTTGTTATGCTTTATCTCTTTTCCTTTATCTCTGACGTTGCCTGGAATATAAGCATCAGTAGGCACGGAGGCTGTCTTGAGACTATGAGAATAAAAGTCACATATTGCTGCACACATTAAGGATAGTGACACAAAACTGTCTTTTAAAGTCCGGAACATGGATGGTCTCCTGGGGCCATTGTTTCATCCCTGGACTGCCTACTCCTGAGTTTTTGTTACCCTAGAAAAATAAATATTATTTGCACAAGCCACTGAACACACATTTGTTACATGCAGCTAAACCTAAATCCTCACTGATCAAGGTAGATACATACCATTTAAACTCCTACCTTTCTCGTGAGAAAATAAGGCACAGTAAGATTTAGTACAATGGCCAAGATCTCACAGACAGGATGTGGAGGGCCTTGAGTACGCATCCAACCCAATGACTCTTTTTTTTTTTTTTTTTTAATACTTTAAGTTCTAGGGTACATGTGCACAACGTGCAGGATTGTTACACATGTATACATGAGCCATGTTGGTGTGCTGCAGCCATTAACTCATCATTTACATTAGGTATGTCTCCTAACGCTATCCCTCCCCTCCCCCCACCCCACAATAGGCCCCAGTGTATGATGTTCCCCTTTCTGTGTCCAAGTGATCTCATTGTTCAATTCCCACCTATGAGTGAGAACATGCGGTGTTTTGTTTTCTGTTCTTGCGATAGTTTGCTGAGAATGATGGTTTCCAGCTGCATCCATGTCCCTACAAAGGACACCAACTCATCCTTTTTTATGGCTGCATAGTATTCTCTGGTGTATATGTGCCACATTTTCTTAATCCAGTCTGTCACGGATGGACATTTGGGTTGATTCCAAGTCTTTGCTATTGCGAATAGTGCCGCAATAAACATACGTGTGCATGTGTCTTTATAGCAGCATGACTTATATTCCTTTGAGTATATACCCAGTAATGGGATAGCTAGGTCAAACGGTACTTCTAGTTCTAGATTCTTTATTTTTATTTTTTATTATGCTTTAAGTACATGTGCACAACATGCAGATTTGTTACATATGTATACTTGTGCCATGTTGGTGTGCTGTGCCCATCAACTTGTCGGCACCCATCAACTTGTCATTTACATTTACATCAGGTATAACTCCCAATGTCATCCCTCCCCCCTCCCCCCTCCCCATAATAGGCCCCGGTGTGTGATGTTCCCCTTCCAGAGTCCAAGTGATCTCAATGTTCATTTCCCACCTATGAGTGAGAACATGCAGTATTTGGTTGTCTGTTCTTGCGATAGTTTGCTGAGAATGATGGTTTCCAGCTGCATCTATGTCCCTACAAAGGACACGAACTCATCCTTTTTTATGGCTGCATAGTATTC
>NW_016810765.1:1064233-1078824 GCF_001698545.2 Rhinopithecus bieti
ATTGCTTTTGGTGTTTTAGACATGAAGTCCTTGCCCATGCCTATGTCCTGAATGGTATTCCCTAGGTTTTCTTCTAGGGTTTTTATGGTTTTAGGTCTAACATTTAAGTCTTTAATCCATCTTGAATTAATGTTCGTATAAGGAGTAAGGAAAGGATCCAGTTTCAGCTTTCTACTTATGGCTAACCAATTTTCCCAGCACCATTTATTAAATAGGGAACCCTTTCCCCATTTCTTGTTTTTGTCAGGTTTGTCAAACTTGCCAATGACTCTTGAACCCAGGCTTCCAGCCTCCTGTCTGAGCTTTCTCTGTCTCTCTTGACTCCTACAGATCCTCAGGGCTTTGGCTCATTTTTTCAAGCCTTGGTGCGGTCATCCCTGTTTCCTGGTTCTAACAGAGAAAGACAAAGTAGTCATGGCAGACTTTACAGCATTTAAAGTCTCAAGATTAGAGAAAACCATTTCAGAAAGAAATTATCTGTGATATTTCTAAGAAATATATGAAAGTTTTTAACAAAGTCTTGAACTAATAGCCTTCAGATCTATTTTGCAATGGACTTGGGAGGAATACACTGAAAATGAGTGAAAACATCTTTCACTTCCAACGACTAAATCCCTGTTTCTCATTAAGACAATGTAAGTTCTTAATGTTCTAAGGCCATGCCAGGAGAGCTGTGACTTAGTTGTCAATCTTCAACCATCACGCTCTCAATCTTTTCTCTCCTAGCAAAGCTTTAAGTGGAGATGCATATGTTCTACCTCTTGATATAAATTGTTTTAATTGCTTATTAAGGTTTAAAATGTACAACTGTGAAAGCAAGAAGAATGCAAATTTTCTGTCAACATTCTTTCTTCTGAGAAAGCTCCCAGAAAGTTTAATACCCGTAGAGATTTAACTTTATCAAATGTAACATGGGAAGGGGAGAATAGACAATATATCTAAGACCTGGAAATAGGCTTAATCCACCTACTGACCCTGGGAAGCATTCTAGAGAATGGTCATTTGGCCATTTTAATAACAGTCTTGCAATGTAAATGCTTGTCTATTGAAATAGAAAATTTCTGAGCACTAGAATTAATTCTAAGTGAATTTGTCAGAAATACCTTAGAGTAACATTTCTAAAGGGTCTAATAGTCAAATTTAGGAAATATTATATTTTGAAGAAATTCACAATATATATTAGTGTATTAAAGACTCTGCAACAAAGGGACCAGTTTGGAATCATTCAATACATTTAAATACACTTTGGGGAAATATTATCCTACATGGAAATTGGAAGTATCTTTACCTTACCAGGTTAATGCTCACATTTATACTTTTATAATTTTCCCTGACTCTCACCCCAACTCATAAAGCCTTTAGATATGTAGGAATGAATGTTGAGTCAATTACAGTCAGTCTTCGTTTTTGGCAGATTCCATATGTGCAAATTTGCTAACTCACTAAAATGTATTTGTATTCCAAAAATCAATATTCAGAGTGCTTTTGTGCTCAGACAAGCACAGAGAGGCAAAAACTTTGTCACCCAACATGCATGTTCCCAGCTGGTGTCGAATGTTCTGCCCTGTTTCAACTCTCATACTACAAATGAGTGTTCTTTTCTCCAAATAGCAAATGCCACATTTTCCACATTTTTGTGGTTTTTGTTGCTGATTTAGCTGTTCAAAATGTCTCCCAAACCTCCTAGTGCTAAAGTTCTGTCTAGTGTTCCTAAGGGCAAGAAGGCTGTGATATGTTTTACAGACAAAATCTATGTGTTAGATTAGCTTCATTCAGGCATGAGTTATAGTACTATTCACATATATAGATGTACATATAGTATATTATGTATTTTATAAATATATGTATATATTATATATAAGACAGTAGCACTGTAACTCATGATGGAATGCCTTTATTTGATTAATATATAAAATTAATGAATCAACTATATGTTAAATAGGCTGTCTTTAAGCAGGCACATTTAAAACAAGGCTATGTATTGATTGGTTAACAAAAATATGACTAGAGGCTCACAGGAACCTACCCTTGTATTGCCCTGGGAGCAGGTGTTCAAGATTGGCAATTTCAGTGTTGATAACTTTATAGAACATAACTACTACAAATAATGAGAACTGACTGTGTCATGTTAACACGTTTTAAATTTTCTTCAACACATAAGAACAAAGAATTAATAGGAAAACTTATATGTGTCACTTCTTGTCTTTGCGAATTTATAATTTAAGAATAGCCATAATGGAATCAAAACTATAACATTTACTGAGCACTCACTAAGTGCTAGGGACTGTTTTAAGTTCTTCACATGTATATATCATTAAATCCTTAGAGTAACTTGTGGAGTAGAAACGCTTTATTGGCTATATTTAACCTAAGGAAACTGAAACATAGAGAAGTTAAGCAACCTGATCATACTCACACATGGTTTTTTCTTTTTTAAAAAAATGTTTAGAAACATCCGGTGAGTGTTAATGTTAGATCATCTGCTTTGTACGAGATAATGAGCTGTTTGCTCCTTATTTTCTGACCTACAAATGGCTACTGAGGATCTCTCTTGTAGACCCTTCCACTTTGGCTTCCTTGGTTTTCTCCCCTCTATAACACCCTGAGTTAATTAATTAGGTCATTCACTACTCAACTTTCCTGAGTTTCTAAGACCTGCAGGATGAAGTTCAAGCTCTGGAAACTTATATTTAATCTGATCATATTACACTAAACTCAATAACTCCCAGAGGTCAGGAGGCTAGAAAGATAGTCTTAGAGTGAACAATTTGGACACCAGGATAGGACACTAGGCAGGCTCGTTGTTAGCTAGCTTTATGAGTGGATATGCCATTTCTCTCTGGTTCCTATCTCAAACAGTTTGAGTATTGGAACTGTATCTCATCCTTCAGTGTAGTACTCTCCCCTTTTCCCATCTTCCTAGTACAGCTGAAACAGTATCTTGTACACAGCAGATATGCTAATGAGTGATTGCTTGTTAAACAACACAATGTATTCTAGGAAGAAGTAAACACATAACAGCGCATCTGAAACCACTGTGGTACTTGTATACTTATACATGTATTTTATTCTATAAAATAGGTGAGTTCTGGGAGGAAAAAGAGTATCCGTGAATTGATTTTTATAAATTTTCAATTCCAGTAAATAACTTCAAAATAAAGGAACTATCATGATTCTTGAGTAATGCATAATATTTTTGTGGTGGTAAAATTTATTCCCTCATCCCAGATCTGCTTTCCACGTATAATTGAACTTTTATGTGTATCCAGAGCTCTAAGTTTTAAGACTGAAAATACTGTGCGAAGCCTCTGTGGCCTGTGGGACAATATCAAGCAGGGTAATACACACTTCTGCTTTGAGCCCCGGAAGGAGAAAAGGAGGCAAAAAGGTTATTTGAGAAAAGGGTTATTTGGGAAATTGTTAGGTAATTTCCCAAATTGGATGAAAACTGAACTCACAGATCCAAGAATCTCAATTAGTCTCTGGCAGAATAAGCACACAGACACACAAATTACTAGGGGTTATTAAAATCAAATTGCTGAAAACCAGTGATAAAGAGATTTGAATATCTCACTTTTAATTTCTGATCTTCAGTATTTGTTCATCCTAAAAATGGGTGAAATTATCCACTTTTTGGGGTTTTTTTAATTACTAGAAGGCTAAGTACGTAAAGCAAACAACATGTATGTATGAAGGCCCCCATAACACAGCGATTCTCAACAAAGTTTTGGCAATCCAACAGCTCGGGTTCAAAGCTCAGCTCTGCCACCGAGGGATCTTTGGTGGTATATAAACTCTCTGTGCTTCTGTTTTCTCACTGGTAAAATGGAATTACATAGCAATCCTACTAGTTGTGAGAGTTAAATGATGTGAGATGGTGGCTATAAAATATAACAATACCAGAAAATAGCTGGTGTTCAATAAATGACAAAGCTACTATATCATTCATTGAGAAGCAAACAACCATGTTGTAGCACTATTGTGATGCCTTCACCAAGCTGTGCCTGTTGCATCACAATGTGCCCGTTAGAACTGGTTCTCTGTTCCTTGGATAAAGGAAGTGTTCTACTTTGCTATAGGAAAAAATCAAGGGAAGTGAACTTGTAAAACTAGGCAGAATCTAGTTTCCCTTAGGCTCTCTTGAAAGACAATCTATTTCTGCTACTAGAAAATTTTTTTAAAAGAATAGTATTTTCATAAGAAGCCCTGCAAGAGTGGAGAAGAAACCTAGAAACTACTAAGTAATATTAATCCATAAATAAAGGAAGAAACAGTGCCCATTGGAACCTACAGCAATTAATTTTGACTCTGCCAGCTCTTGTGAGCTTCCGAATTGTAGGCTTGGTTTGAGTTCTCAGTTAGTATTCATCCATTAGGCTAAAATGTCCCCATGTGAGCAAACAAACAGATAAAACTATCCCTCCTTGCACAATAAAAAATGACTACAAATTCACTTAGAGATCTGTCCATCATTCTGTTACCAAGTTCCATCTTGCTTTGTTGGATTTGGCATCTTAATAAGACTATTTTATCTCAAAAAGACTAAAGTCGAATTTAACGAGACCCTGTTTTAGGTGTCATTTTGGGTTGATATCATTTCATATCATCGTAGGGCAAAAGAGTTTGGATCAACATCTCGCTTCCCGCTGACTTTACTGACAGCACTGAGAATCTCATCTCAGAGGAGTGAATGTAAATGCATTTATTGACAACACGTAAATAAGAGAAGATTAGTGGTTTTGCTGGTGAAATAAAACACCTTGACTTTCAAAAGCCTGTTTGAAACTGACTGTTCATGACTCTATACAATTGACACTTGGAGTTATTCCATCTCCCCGTAAAGTATAAGCAAACCATCTTATCAAGATTCTTTTGGTTGCAGGTAATTGATAGAAACTCAAGTTTACTAAAGAAAAAAAAATGGATTTATTAAAAACGTGCTGAGTTATCTTGCAGAATGTTGGAGAGACTGAACCTGTCAAGTAACTGCAACCAGAACTGGAAATTAACAAAAATTTAGGCTGTCCTCTTTCTCCTCTGTTTTTCTTCTCTGCTTCAGTTTATCTCAGTGTTCTTTGTTTTCTCTTTACTGACCAGTTTTCCACCTTTTCTTTGCACATGGCAGGTGTCTGACCTAGCTCCGCCAGTTACATTCCGCAGGCAGAAATTAATAAGTTATCTCTGAAGACCAACTCTAAGCTACTAGGAGTGAAATCTCACACTCAACTCAGGTCAGACATCCTCTGGTAGTCTAATCAGCATGTCAATGTGTAGACATAGTCTGGGGTGCAAGATTGTGTGACACGTTCATAAGATACCTGAGCTCCACTTCTGTGAGGAATTAAGGGGCTGTTCTCAGAGAAGGGAGATATTTAGTAGATATTCCCCCAAAACATTACATATTTTTGCATATTAATAACAGCTACAAAAGAAGATAATGTCTATGTCCAGCAAACAATTCAATTCTTATACTCCCCCAAAATCACCTTATGTGAGGAAGAAGCTCCCACAGACAACACTTGCCCAGCCTTAGAGAGACTGTGCGTAAACAGGTGACTTGAAAGATGCCAGATCTGTGATCATTAAGAAAACACAGGCCGGGCGCAGTGGCTCACGGCTGTAATCCCAGAACTTTGGGAGGCCGAGGCGGGCGGATCACTAGGTCAGGAGATCAAGATTATCCTGGCTAACACGGTGAAACACCATCTCTACTAAAAATACAAAAAAATTAGCCGGACGCGGTGGCGGGCGCCTGTAGTTCCAGCTACTCGGGAGGCTGAGTCAGGAGAAGGGCGTGAACCTGGGAGGCGGAGCTTGCAGTGAGCCGAGATCGCGCCACTGCACTCCAGCCTGGGCGACAGAGCGAGACTCCGTCTCAAAAAATAAAAAAAAACAAGAAAACACAACTTGAGGCTCTGGGTCTGCTATTCTTTTCAATGGTCAAAACAACAGTGTTTTACAAAAGTCTTTCTACAATTAGTGAGAATTTGAGCTCATACCTAAATATTAGCAAAGATAAAATTTAATCTAGAATATTGTACCTTTTATTTTTAAAGCATTAAAATTTATAGCTAAGCTGAAGTCGGTTTAAAGTGTAATAAAACAAGCTGTTCCTTTGAGATAATACCTTGGGAATACGCAAAGGAGTTGATGAAGCCTGGGAAAGGCATTTTCACCTTGATGTGTTGACTTGATGACCTTCAGGATGTTGTGTGTAATTCTTGTAATTTTTTTATCATCTGCCTCTCCCTCATATGTTTATCCTGAACTCATGCAGAATGGACTGGCTCTTCGCTTTCCTTGTAACTTCTCATTTTCCACAGCACCTATGATGAATTCCCAGTCTCTCGAATAAAGTCGATTTTAAATATCATTTATTAAAAAAAAAAAAATCCATACACTTTAGAGTTGTAGATTGAGATATATTAGGATAAAATTGCATGATGTCTAAGGTTTGCCTTGAGTAAGAAAAAGTATTTATATAGCTAGTATGGTCTAAATAATAGATATTTGGAGGTGTATTGTACTATACTCTCTACTTTCATAGACATTTTAAATATTTAATAATACGAAAATAGTTTAACATTTTATGAATAAAAATATGATGTCCAGTGTAGCTATTCTTCTCATGTTGGAAACCCTCCTTCATACCCCTGGACTTGGGTTACTGAACTTCTCTTTGAAAATCCAAGTCAGTCCATTCCATCTTGGGACAACTATGACTATTTTTCATGGTGTTAAAACTTATTTATTTCAAGCATCAATAACCCCATATTTATGCATCTTCTACCTGGAAGTCATTCAAATATCTATTGGAAAAAATGGTATAAGAGTGATTGCTAGTTTTCTTTAATGAAATAATGAAATAATGATGTCTTAAAAATATTCTTCTTAGAGAAGCATTTTGAATGTTCATCTCATTTGGAGTATTTAGATATAAAAGGATGTGATATCTGGAATTTGTTTTAAAATAATTCAAAAGAAAAAAGTAATTTTGGGGAAGATTAAAACTAAGAAATTGGTAATTGTTAAAATTGTAAAGGTGAACTATTGGTTACTATATTGTTCTCACAAGTTTTGTGTATGTTTTAAAGTTTTCACAAAATTTATTCTTAAAAGGCTAGATATGTTTTGGCAGATCTTTGTGAAGATTATATGAGACATGTGTTTCCAAAAATATGTTCTATACATTCTTGCTAGATGTCTATGTTAAATGAATATTTGATGATATTTCCCTTCATTTAGGTTCACAGTCTCAGTAGCCAGGCACTTTGTTATTATTTATTTCCCCATGATCTCTGAGAACACTCTGAGATGCTGGCCCCTTGTGGGAGATGGCATTTCTATTCTGTCCCAAACTCAACCCTCCAGTCACCTCAC
Source organism: Rhinopithecus bieti (assembly GCF_001698545.2). Classification (NCBI taxonomy): domain Eukaryota; kingdom Metazoa; phylum Chordata; class Mammalia; order Primates; family Cercopithecidae; genus Rhinopithecus; species Rhinopithecus bieti. The sequence continues at coordinate 1,071,614 of NW_016810765.1, forward strand.
TGTACGAGATAGTAATTGTGCTCAAATATCCCAATTATATTCTAAATTGGTCACACACAAAAGCTGTCAAACAGAAAATATTGAAGTGATGTCAGTAGAAATAGTGAGGTAAGATCCTCCGAAAATCCTTTCCTCCATAAAAGCAAAGAGAATAGTAGAAATAGTCAAAATCAATTTTAATACATTTTACATTAACCAAGGAGTTACAACACTCTAGAGAGAATCTATTCAAGAAAAACAGCCAAGTGTCAGCAAAACAACATGCTTTGTGGCATTTTAACTTGTCTTATTTCCATTCCTTCTTCCACATTTTCACAGGAGATTTAAAAACCAACAGTCTCACAATCGTGGTGAAAACAAGCAGCCTAGCAGCCACTGAAGGTGACAAAAAAGAGCTGAAGTTTCTCCAAAATCCTATTTACAGAGAATTGTCATTATTTAACCTGTCTAGCATTTTCCTGGCAAACCCACATGCAGGGCTTGTCCTTATTTGACCTAACTTAGAGCTTTGCCAATTGGACAATGGAACAGACTTTTGCCGAGGGGTGCTTGTTAAAAAATAACAATAATAGGTGCAACTGTTTAATGCTGCATCTACTTAAGGCAATCGTAACAGCTGGGGAAAACAGCAAGCTGACTTTAAAAAGTAAAATCAAAAGCTAGAGAAGGAGATGTCTATAAAGAGCTTTAAAAAACTCTCACATTTTCCTGGGACTCTAGAAGACCGCACACATGTGTGGGGTTGTGTGCATGCCCAGAGCTGTGTGCATGCTTGGGGAAGATCTGCCAAAGCTGTAAGCATTCACCCAAGACTGAACTTGAGGCTCTTGTCAGGCAGTAGGTGAAGGATAAGGCAGAGCAGTAAACTGCCTGAGTGTGGAAGGTATGCCCCAACATACACACAGGATCCTTTAGCAATAACTGGGAGACTTACTGGTTTTATGCATTTGAGGAAATCTCTCTCTAGAGAGATCACCATTAAAGCAAATGAGCAAAGATATTAGTGGCCATAGTTAATAAATATAGACTTTACAGAATTATTTCAGAAAAGTCACTAAATAGGGGCAACAGCAACAATAACAAAAAACCCTAAAGAGGTTGGATAATAGGACTCTTAGAATTGCCACACTATATTGTTTAAAATGTCCAATTTTAAATAACAAATTTAGAGACATACAATAAATAAGAAATGATGGCACATACAGAGGGGGAACATCAGTCAATGAAAACTATCCTTAAGACAGTCTAAAAGTTGGACCTACTAGACAAAGACATGAAATCAGCTATTTTAAATATGTACAAAGAATTAAAGGAAAATATGAATAAAAGACCGAAGGAAAATATGAAAAGGATAGCTTACCAAATAGAAAATATCAATGAAGTACCACTGAACTTGAAGGCAGAAGTTGGAAATCATCCAGCCAAAGGAGCAAAAAGAATAAAAAAAGAGTGAATATAGTTTAAGTAATTTATAGGACACCATCAAGCAAAACAATATATACATTATGGTAGTTCAAGAGGAAGAAGACAAAGAAGAGTAGAAAGCTTACTCAAAGAAATAATGCTTGAAAACTTCCCAGACCTAGCAAAAGAAACAGTCACCCAGATTCTAGAAGCCCAAAGGATACCAAATAAATTGAGCCCAAAGAAATCCACATCAAGACACATTATAATAATGTTTTTAAAAGTTAAAAAATTTTGGAAGCAGCAAAAGCAGGTACCTGTCACATACAAGGGAACCATTATAGGGCTATGAGTGGATTTTTCAGCAGCTACTTTGCAGGCAAGAAGAGAATGACATTGTATATTTAGTGCCAAAAGGAAAAAAAAAAAACCTGTCAACCAAGAAGGTTATACCTGGCAAAACTACTCTTCAAAAATGAAAGGGAGATAAAGACTTTCTCAAAACTGAGGAATTTCATCACCACTAGGTCTGCTTTACAAAACTACTGAACGTAGTTCTTCAATTTTAAACAAAAGGATGCTAAACTGCAATGTGAGAGCATAAGAAAGTATGAAATTCACCTGTAAACATTAACTTTGCTTAACTTAAAATCAACTGAGTTACGACCTTAAATTAATTATGTCAGCAAAATCTCTTCATGTTTGCCATATAACATAACCTAATTATGGGAATAAAATCTCATCATATTCACAGCTCCTGCTCACAATCAGGAAGAGATTATATAGGGTGTATAATCTAGATACCAGAATCCTGGGGACAATCTTAAAATTCTGTCTTCCCTGATCCGGCATAAGAGAAGTGCTGAGTATAAAGTACTTATTGTTATTAATGATATTACTATTATTACTATTGTTATGACTAGTCCGTGTTAAAATGTGTTCCCAACAGTACTTGTGTGCTTTCAATACTTGGTGCACTGGAGGGAACTGATAGTATATTATAATATTTGAAGAAGTAATTCAAGCAGAATAGTAGCCTGTGTTTACAAAATGGAACAAGAGGAAATTCCATCCATATTACATAATTCAATAGAGTCATGTGTCACTTAGTGACAGAAATACTTTCTGAGAAAAGCATCTTTAGGCAATTTTGTTGTGCAGACACCCTATAGTGTACAGTATTTACACAAACCTAGATGACATATCCTAATTTCATACACCTAAGCCTATTGCTTCTAGACTAGAAACTTGTACAGCATGTTACTGTGCTGAATACTGTAGGCAATTGTGACACAAATCACTAGATGAAAGAAAATTTTAAGCTTCATTATTATCTCATGGGACCACCATGGTCTGGTCTATACTCTCCATCATTGACCAAAATGTTGTTATGCAGTGCATGACTGTAGTTGTGTTTTAGAAAAAACTGTGGAAAACTAATTATATATAACTGAAATTTTCTAACTGACTTCTTATTTGAGCTGACATAGGTAGGAAGAAAAAAATGTAGCCCTGGATGTAGTAAAACTATCTGGGGCCCATACTAACCATTCTGTTTACAAACCAACCTTTTTAATATAATATTGGTATGTTCTCTTTGGGAGGTAACAAAACAGGGGCAACAGGATGTCATAGAGACTGGGCTGGTGGGGGAAAAAGAAAACATTACAAAGATCCCCAAACTGTGTGTGTTTAAGGAGTGAAGTCCTTAAATTCAGAATTCTGCACCTGAAGGTATCCAAGATAGACTTTTTTAAGTGGAAGTGAAAGACAGCAACAATGCTTTTTAATCTTCTGAACTTCTCCACAAACCAGACAGAAGAACTAAACTAGAATAAAAAAAAAAAAAAAAAAAAAAAAAAAAAAATGTCCCCAACAAAATATTTTCAACAGAACTTAGTAACAAAATATTCCCACAATGCATCAAACCAATTCAAGACAGCTACCTGACTCATACAGTAACAACATCTGATGGTAGAAAGCAGTGGGAAAGCCACTGATCCAGTTTTGAAAAGACAGGAACCCAAAATCACAACAGATACTAATTAGAAAACTTAGCCCATTAAGTAACATGAGTTGAACAAAGAGTTTTCCAGGTTCCAATTTAACAATGAGTGTAAGGGAACTGCTACAAGACTAGCTCTAATGATGCTGGGGCAGTCTGGAATGTGTAAACCTTCAAAGCTGACAAATTCAAATTCTTTTCTGAGACAGAGTTCCTATCATTGACGTTTGTGGCTTTCTGGACTGTGTTGAAGAAGCAATGTAAACCACAATTCAAGAACAGCCATCAGGAAGGGCAGGCTCTCTCTTGCTGGAAAAAAAAAAAAAAATTGTTGGGACTAGTGTCCAAGCTAAGCAGGATAGAAACAATAGAGTTAAAAACTGGAAGATCCAGATTAAAGTGGGAGTAGAGAATAAAGGGAGTCGATTTCAGGAAATTCACTGCCATAGTTATTATAAACTTTGTGAAAATAACAAAAGAACAAACTCTAGAGACATGAGGCTGTGAAAGCTTCCCTGGACCACTTTTTTTTTCTAAAATAATGCAAAAGCTTATTTAATTTGAAAATGATTTTTGAAAACCAGATAATGGACAAGTCACATAGTTACTATAAGAAAAAAAAGTGAATGATGAGAGAGAAGACATGTCTACAGACAAAGAAAGCACACCAGAAAATATATTCGCTACACATATAAAAAAAATAACCAAATATGTCCAATTGAAAAAGAGCAGGAAAGAGAGAGAGAGACAGAGACAGATAGACAGACAGAGATAGCATTTTGAGAAAACAACTCATGTAAGACCTGGAAGGAAACTCAGAATTCAGGTGATCATAGAAAATGGAGATTTGAAAAAGAAGCTGGCAGAGTTAAAGAAACAATTAAAAATGAATGAAAAAAATATTTTATAAATGTATAGTAGAAGAAATGTAATTTTGTATACATTAAATTTTACACAAGAAAATACTAGATAATTTTGTTTTAAAATTATTTTAAGAGAAATAGAAATTGAGGAAGAAACAAAATGATTTAAATAGGAAAAAAATTAAGAAATTAAAAATAAGGATTAATAAAGTAATAGAGAAGATAGGCAAAGAAGATCCAACTTAACTCTAATAGCAACTTCCAAAGATAACTGAGGAAATGGGACAGAACAAGTGCTTAAAATTATAGTTCAAGAAAACTTTACTGAAATAAAAGATTACTTGGAACTACATAGTAATTGGCCACACTGCATGACAGAGAACACCAACCCCAAATAGCAAACACCATCACATATTCTAATAAAATTATAAGACTTTAAAGAAAAAGAGTAAATCCTTTGGGCACTAAGGAAAAGACAAAGTTCTATTTATAATGGAAAGAAAATCATATTGTTATCAGACCTTTTAGACTTCTCAGACCCTTTATATAAGAAGATTAAAGAGTAGTACATTTAAGATGTTCAAATTTAAAATTAAGGCACAGCTTTTATATCCAGTCAAACCAATTTTAAGATGTGAAGACATAGACCAGTTGCTATGATTATGCAGAAATTTGGGAAATCTTGTCTAATGAGACTTTCCTAAGGAATCTTCTAGAGAACAGGCTTCAGCCTGAAAGACTGTTGACGTAAGGATTAGTGACTCCTCTGTGTAGAAAGGAAGTTGATACGTATATCAGTAATGTCTGTCAGGAGAGGAAGGCTCCCTGCTGCTTGGACTGTAGTTTTAACCAGTTTTTTTCCAGATAATTACAAACCTTCAAAGAACTCCCCTATAATCCATCAACTCATTCTTGCAATGAATTGGAAAGAAGCTGGGATTGGCTCTCACAATCTTAGTCTGTTCTTTAGAAGTTACTTCAGGAATAGTAAAGCTGCTGTAACAAACTACACTAACTGGGTAGCTTATAAGTCACAGAAATTTATTTTCTGTTGGCAGCTGGGGAGTACAAGATCAAGATGTCAGAAGATTCAATGTCTGGTGAGGGCCCACTTTCCTCACAGATGGCACCTTTCGGTGTAGCCTCACGTGGTGGAAGGGACAAGTCATCTCTCCTGGGCCTCTTTTATGAGGGCACTAATTCCATTCATGAAAGCTCCACCCTCATGATCTCATCACCTCCCAAAGGCCCAACTCCTAATATTATCACATTGGTGGTTAGGTTTTAACATATAAACTTTTGGAGGGGGGTGAGGGATAAAAACATTCAGACCATAGCACTTACAAAGTCACATTACTCCCTACTCTTTATTCATTTTAATGACTTCATTACCAAAATTTACAAAACAATATGGAGCTTTCCAAGTAACCATGTGCAGGCACCTGTATGTTAAATTGCCTTCTGCCATAATAAATGAAATAATTCTGAAATACATTTAAACTATAACATGAAAATTTGCTATATTTAAAAGATAAATTTTAAAGAAATAAATAAATTTTAAATAATTCTATCTGCCATTCAATAAATTTTAAAAGTATTTCTCTAATGAGCACATAATCCTTCTGCCCAATAAGCAACTTTGTCATTTAGACTTTATACTTCAATATTTGAACATTTGGGAGTTTCTAGTCTGCACATACCCTTCAAGAAAAAATATCCATATACAATGAAGAAAAAAATCCACTTGGAAAGAATATTTATATGAAGATTAAGATATTTCCCCATCTTGTCAAGTCTGTGGGAATTATTACTAAAGTAAGTTCTAAAGAAATGTGTTAAGGCTCAGGGTGCCCTGTGTGCTGATAGAGATAGGCATCATTCATATTACTTGAGAATTCTCGTTTCCATATACAGAAAGCCAAGAAAATGAACACAGCTTTGATTGATTGTTCCAGGAAAAGAATGTGCAATATGGTACAAGCACATTTTGTTGTGTTTTGTTTTGTTTTTTTTTTTTTTTTTTTTTCTAAATAGAAAGCTCTGAGAAAGCTACAATGAGAGAGAATTCTGGGATTTTCTTTTTCTTTTTTCTATTATACTTTAAGTTCTGGGATACATGTGCAGAACATAGGTTTGTTACATAGGTATACACGTGACATGGTGCTTTGCTGCACCCATCAACCTGTCATCTACATTAGGGTATTTCTCCTAATGCTATCCTTCCCCTATCCCCCACCCTCCAACAGACTCTGGTGTGTGATGTTCCCTTCCCTGTGTCTATGTGTTCTCACTGTTCAATTCCCACTTATGAGTGAGAATATACAGTGTTTGGTTTTCTGTTCCTGTGTTAGTTTACTGAGAATGATGGTTTCCAGCTTCATCCATGTCCCTGCAAAGGACATGAACTCATTCTTTTTTATGGCTGCATAGTATTCCATGGTGTGTATGTGCCACATTTTCTTTATCCAGTCTATCATTGATGGGCATTTGGGTTGATTCCAAGTCTTTGCTATTGTGAACAGTGCTGCAGTCAACATACATGTGCATGTGTCTTTATAGTACAATGATTTATAATCCTTTGGGTATACACCCAGTAATGGGATTGCTGGGTCAAATGGTATTTCTAGTTCTAGATCCTTGAGGAATCACCACACTGTCTACCACAATGATTGAACGTTTTTCATATGTTTTTTGGCTGCACAAATGTCTTCTTTTGAGAAGTGTGTGTTCATATCTTTTGCCCACTTTTTGATGGGGTTGTTTGTTTTTTTCTTGTAAATTTGTTGAAGCTCCTTGTAGATTCTGGATATTAGCCATTTGTCAGATGGATAGAGTGCAAAAGTTTTCTCCCATTCCGTAGGTTGCCTGTTCACTCTGATGATAGTTTATTTTGCTTTGCAGAAGCTCTTTAGTTTAATTAGATCCCATTTGTCAGTTTT
>NW_016810765.1:1081410-1101086 GCF_001698545.2 Rhinopithecus bieti
CCTCTTTGTATCTCTGGTAGAATTCGACTGTGAATCCCTCTGGTCCTGGATTTTTTTGGTTGCTAGGTTATTAATTTTTGCCTCAATTTCAGAACCTGTTATTGGTCTATTCAGGGATTCGACTTCTTCTTGGTTTAGTCTTGGGACAGTGTATGTGTCCAGGAATTTATCCATTTCTTCTACATTTTCTAATTTATTTGCATAGAAGTGTTTATAGTATTCTCTGACGGTAGCTTGTATTTCTGGGGGATCAGTGGTGATATCCTCTTTATTATTTTTTATTGTGTTTATGTGATTCTTCTCTCTTTTCTTCTTTATTAGTCTGGCTAGTAGTCTATCTATTTTGTTAATCTTTTAAAAAAACAGCTCCTGGATTCACTGATTTTTTTGAAGGGTTGTTCATATCTGTGTCTACTTCAGTTCTACCCTGATCTTAATTATTTCTTGTCTTCGGCTAGCTTTTGAATTTGTTTGCTCTTCTCTAGTTCTTTTAATTGTGATCTTAGGGTGTCAATTTTAGATCTTTCCCACTTTCTCTTGTGGGCTATAAATTTCCCTTTAAACACTGCTTTAGCTGTGTCCCTGAGATTCTGGTACATTGTATCTTTGTTCTCATTGGTTTCAAATAACTTCTTTATTTCTGCCTTAATTTCGTTATTTACCCAGTAGTCATTCAGGAGCAGGTTGTTCAGTTTGCATGTAGTTCTGCAGTTTTGAGTGAGTTTCTTAATCCTGAGTTCTAATTTGATTGCACTGTGGTCGGAGAGACTGTTTGTTATGATTTCCATTCTTTTGCATTTGCTGAGGAATGTTTCACTTCCAATTATGTGGTCAATTTTAGAATAAGTGTGATGTGGTGCTGAGAATAATATATATTTTGTTGCTTTGGGGTGGAGAGTTCTGTAGATGTCTATTAGGTCCACTTGGTTCAGAGCTGAGTTCAAGTCTTTAATATACTTGTTAATTTTCTGTCTCATTGATCTTTCTAATATTGACAGTGGGGTGTTAAAGTCTCCCACTATTATTAAGTGAAGAGTCCAAGTCCCTTTGTAGGTTTCTAAGAACTTTCTTTATAAATCTAGGTGCTCCTGTATTGGGTGCATATATATTTGAGATAGTTAGCTCTTCTTGTTGCATTGATCCCTTTACCATTATGTAATGCCCTTTTTTGTCTTTTTTATCTTTGTTGGTTTAAAGTCTGTTTTATCAGACTAGGATTGCAACCCCTGCTTTTATTTTTTCCTTTCCATTTGCTTAGTAAATACTCCTCCATCCTTTTATACTGAGCCTATGAGTGTTTTTGCATGAGAGATGAGTCTCCTGAATATAGCACACTGATAGTCCTTGACTCTATCGAATTGGCCAGTCTGTGTCTTTTAATTGGGGCATTTAGCCCATTTACGTTTAAGGTTAATATTGTTATCTATGAATTTGATCCTTTCATTATGATGCTAGCTGGTTATTTTGCTCGTTAGTTGATGCAGTTTCATCATGGTGTCGATGGTCTTTACAATTTGGTTTGTTTTTGCAGTGGCTAGTACCAGTTTTTCCTTTCCATATTTAGTGCTTCCTTCAGGAGCTCTTGTAAGGCAGGCCTGGTGGTGACAAAATCTGTCAACATTTGCTTGCCTTCAAAGGAATGTATTTCTCCTTCACTTATGAAGCTTAGTTTGGCTGGATATGAAATTCTGGGTTGAAAATTTTTTTCTTTAAGAATGTTGAATATNAGTGAGTTTCTTAATCCTGAGTTCTAATTTGATTGCACTGTGGTCGGAGAGACTGTTTGTTATGATTTCCATTCTTTTGCATTTGCTGAGGAATGTTTCACTTCCAATTATGTGGTCAATTTTAGAATAAGTGTGATGTGGTGCTGAAAATAATATATATTTTGTTGCTTTGGGATGGAGAGTTCTGTAGATGTCTATTAGGTCCACTTGGTTCAGAGCTGAGTTCAAGTCTTTAATATACTTGTTAATTTTCTGTCTCATTGATCTTTCTAATATTGACAGTGGGGTGTTAAAGTCTCCCACTATTATTAAGTGAAGAGTCCAAGTCCCTTTGTAGGTTTCTAAGAACTTTCTTTATAAATCTAGGTGCTCCTGTATTGGGTGCATATATATTTGAGATAGTTAGCTCTTCTTGTTGCATTGATCCCTTTACCATTATGTAATGCCCTTTTTTGTCTTTTTTATCTTTGTTGGTTTAAAGTCTGTTTTATCAGACTAGGATTGCAACCCCTGCTTTTATTTTTTCCTTTCCATTTGCTTAGTAAATACTCCTCCATCCTTTTATACTGAGCCTATGAGTGTTTTGCATGAGAGATGAGTCTCCTGAATATAGCACACTGATAGTCCTTGACTCTATCGAATTGGCCAGTCTGTGTCTTTTAATTGGGGCATTTAGCCCATTTACGTTTAAGGTTAATATTGTTATCTATGAATTTGATCCTTTCATTATGATGCTAGCTGGTTATTTTGCTCGTTAGTTGATGCAGTTTCATCATGGTGTCGATGGTCTTTACAATTTGGTTTGTTTTGCAGTGGCTAGTACCAGTTTTCCTTTCCATATTTAGTGCTTCCTTCAGGAGCTCTTGTAAGGCAGGCCTGGTGGTGACAAAATCTGTCAACATTTGCTTGCCTTCAAAGGAATGTATTTCTCCTTCACTTATGAAGCTTAGTTTGGCTGGATATGAAATTCTGGGTTGAAAATTTTTTTCTTTAAGAATGTTGAATATTGGCCCCCACTCTCTTCTGGCTTGTAGGGTTTCCGCAGAGAGACCTAATATTAGTCTGATTGGCTTCCCTTTATGGGTAACCCACCCTTTCTCTCTGGCTGCCCTCAACCTGTTTTCCTTCATTTCAACCTTGCTGAATCTGATAATTACATTTCTTGGGGTTGCTATCCTCGAGGACTATCTTTGTGGTGTTTGTATTTCCTGAATTTGAATGTTGCCCTGTCTTGCTAGGGTGGGGACATTCTCCTTGATAATATCCTGAAGTATGTTTTCCAAGTTGGCTCCATTCTCCCTGTCACTTTCATGTATACCAATCAAATGTAGATTTGGTCTTTTCACATAGTCACATATTTTTTGGAGGCTTGTTCATTCCTTTTCATTCTTTTTTCTCTGATCTTGTCTTCACACTTCATTTCATTAAATTGATCTTCAGCCTCTGATATCCTTTCTTCAGCTTTATCGATTCAGCTATTGATACTTGTGTATGCTTCATTAAGTTCTCATGCTGTGTTTTTCAGCTCCATCAGGTCATTTATATTTTTCTCTAAACTGGTTATTCTAGTTAGCAAGTCCTCCAACCTTTTTTCAAGGTTCTTAGCTTCCTTGCATTGGGTTAGAACATGCTCCTTTAGCTCAGACAAGCTTGTTATTACCCACCTTCTGAAGCCTACTTCTGTCAGTTCATCAAACTGATTCTCCATCCAGTTTTGTTCCCTTGCCGGTAAGGAGTTGTGATCCTTTGGAGGAGAATAAGTGTTCTGGTTTTCGGAATTTTCAGACTTTTGTGCTGTTTTTTCCTCATCTTCGTGGGTTTATTCACCTTTTGGCTTTGATGTTGCTCACCTTTGGATGGGGTTTTGGTGTGGATGTCCTTTTTGTTGATGTTGATGCTATTCCTGTTTGTTAGTTTTCCTTCTAACAGTCAGGCCCCTCTGCTGCAGGTTTGCTGGAGTTTGCTGGAGGTCTACTCCACACTCTGTTTGCCTGGGTATCACCAGCGGAGGCTGCAGAACAGCAAAGATTGCTTCCTGCTCTTTCCTCTGGAAGCTTCATCCCAAAGGGGCATCTGCCAGATGCCAGCCAGAGCTCTCCTGCATGAGGTGTCTGTCGACCCCTGCTGGGAGGTGTCCCCCACTCAGGAGGCATGGAGGTCAGGGACCCACTTGAGGAGGCAGTCTGCCCCTTAGCAGAGCTTGAACACTGTGCTGGGAGATCTGCTCCTCTCTTCAGACCCAGCAAGCAGGGATGTTTAAATCTGCTAAAGCTACACCTACAGTCATCCCTTCCCCCTGGTGTTCTGTCCCAGGGAGATCAGAGTTTTAGCTATAAGTCCCTGACCGGAGCTGCTGCATTTCTTTCATAGATGCCCTGCCCAGAGAGGAGGAATTGAGGGAGGAAGTCTGGCTAGAGCAGCTTCACCGAGCTATGGTGGGCTCTGTTCAGTTTGAACTTCCCGGCAGCTTTGTTTACACTGTGAGGAGAAAACCACCTACTCAAGCCTCAGTAACGGCTGATGCCTCTCTCTCAGTCAAGCTCGAGCCTCCCAGGTGAACTGCAGTCTGCTGTGCTAGCAGTGAGAATTTCAAGCCAGTGGATCTGAGCTTGCTGGGCTCCATGGGGGTGGGATCCACTGAACTAGAGCACTTGGCTCCCTAGCCTCAGCCCCCTTTCCCGGGGCATGAATGGTTCTCATCTCACTGGCGTTCCAGGTGCCACTGGGGTATGAAAAAAAACTACAGCTAGCCCAAATGACCACCCAGTTTTATGCTTTAAACCCAGGCCCCTGGTGGTGTAGGCACCCGAGGGAACCTCCTGGTCTGCAGGTTGTGAAGACCGTGGGAAAAGCATAGTACCTGGGCTGGAATGCACCATTCTTCATGGCACAGTCCCTCATGGCTTCCCTTGGGTAGGGGAGGGAGTTCCCCAACCCATTGCATTTCCCAGATGCGTCAACGCCCCACCCTGCTTCGGCTCATCCTCCATGGGCTGCACCCACTGTCTAACTAGTCCCAGTGAGATGAGCCGGGTACCTCAGTTGGAAATGCAGAAATCACCCCCCTTCTGCATTGATCTTGCTGGGAGCTGCCAGCTAGAGCTGTTTCTGTTCGGCCATCTTGACAGCCACCCAGGGATTTTCTTTTTAGCTTCCCCAGTGGTAGCCTCGTGGCTCATTAAAATGGAAGATGTCTTTGCAGACTCCTATCTGTGCTCTTTGGGATCTAAACCATTTCTTTCAGTCTCTTCAATAATCACTTTTTCCACTAAAAATTTAACAGATAAGACTTCTCCAGTGAATTGCCATGTAGCTCGCTGAGATCAAAATTGAAAACAGTATTACATCTTGAACTTAATATGCTTCAAACAGGATTATTGATTTCTAACTTGCCTAAACCTGTTCTTCTGGTTTTCTTCATTTCAGTAAATGGTACCATAAATCATCTAATTACTAAAGCCGAAACCCAGAAGACATCCTTATTCCTCCGTTTCTCTTACCCCCAACATCCAACCCATCAAGTCTTATTGGTTGGAACTCCAAAGCGTGTCTTTAATTCATCCAATTCACTCTATGTCCACTGCTACCATCTAAGTCCAAGCTATTATTTGTCTTACATGGCTCACTGCAGTAGCCTCCTAACTGTCATGATTCTACTTTTGTCCCATTGTAGTACACTCTCTCCTGAGTGACTAGATTGGTGTCAGCAGGCCATATCACTTTCTGGCACAAACCCATCTTCCTAGAAGCATCCCATTACACATAAAATCCAAGCTGTTTATGAAACCCCATTCTGTTGGACCCCTGTCTTCCCCTCTGAACCCCTCTCCTCCGTGGCCCCCTCACTCACTAGACAACAGCTTTCTTTCTATTTTCCTAATACGATGAGATCATTCTTGTGTTAGATCTGTAGATATCTAGAACATTCTGGTCATTTCAAGTCTTAGCCTAAAAAAGACCTCCTAACAGTGACTTCAGTAATAACTACTCAATCTCATATCTCTCCCATTACCTTGTAGTGTTTTAATCATGGTACTTATCTTTATTAAAATTATTTTGCTTATTTTTTAATTATTCATCAAATGTTATATCCACAGAAAACAGCTTGTTTTAGTCCACACTTGCGCTCCAGATCCTATAAGAGTGGCTGGCACCAAGCAGGAACTCAATAAATATGTATTTAACGATTGAATCTATTTTAGGGCTGCATTTACTGAGCAGTACATGAGTTCCTTAAAAGCCAGTCAGTTCTTTTTCACAAGAATTTTTTCAGTGCTTTAGTAAGTGCTAGGCATGACGCCAGAGGCATAAATCCTAAAATCTTAACTTTGCATACCTTGTGCTCCATTCTGTCAACTGGAGGCCCTCAATACATTTTGATTGATATTGCATGATCAATTGACGATGCCCAGATAAGATTACTACAGAAGATATTGAACATTTTGACAGTTTCCTACACTATTATGGGAACAGAGACTACTAATATATTTAAAGCACAGATTTGTAATTAAGAGAAAATGTTGGGTCACTAATAATAATATGCTAGTATATTACTATAGCTGCTATATTATAGTTATTTTTAAAATAGCCACTGCATAGGACATCCCTGAACTGATGGTCACATGGTGAACACACTGTGCCAGAAAAGCAGCTGATGATCAAGAGACAGTTTCACTCACTAGGCTACCACTCTGTAGTAGCACTGATGCAAATGCATAGGTTGACTCTAGCACGAGCAACTTGCTTTCTAAGATCCAGAATCTTATAGCACCTGCCAGAATGGTCTACGTCAGGCAAGTGTCCGTACCAGCTTGCAGGACATGACATGGAATCAAGGCAATTTATTAAGTGTTTACTGTGCATCTACAGTATGCCAGGCACTCTGCTGGGCATGGAGGTTCAGAGATAACTGAGACATAAGCCTGCTTAATTATGGATTATTTATTGAAACTCAAGGCTCAGTCCTCCTAATTTTCCTTCTTTGAGGACTAATTACAAGTCACTTTAATATAATAATTAATAAGAGCCTTGCAAATATTAATTCACTTAATCTTTACAAAATGTCTGTGAAGTGGTATTATAATCATCCCCATTTTAAAAATTTAGCAATCTGTGATACAGTGAGATGAAGGAACTAGCACAAGACGCATTTGGTATGTGGAAGAACCTTGCCTATTCCACCAGCATCTCCACTGAACTCAAAAACCTCAATCCTGCACCTCACCCTGCATCTGATTTTACTTTTCATGGAGCTGGCCATCTAGATCTCATATCCTAACTTCTTCCTCTGCTTATTGTTTTTGGTAACATCTCAACCTTCCCTTGCCAAGATCCTGAACCAGTTCTCCATTTCTCCCTGATTGGTGTACAATAATCCCTCCATCCCAACTTCAAGTTTCATTGATGGAAACTGTCTATGCACTGTGATGACTATTCAAATGGACTGGTTGTTTTGGACTCATTCTTTCAAAAAAATTGGGACACTGTATTCCCCACACAGACATCTTGAAAAATGCATTCCTATAGGAAATGAAGGCAGCTCAACAACCACAGACAAGTATTTTGAATCCCTACAAATAAGCTGCAATATAAATGCAAGACTATCATCTTTTCCAATAACTTAATTTGCCAAAGGGACACTATTCCCAGACCAATGAAGATGAAGAGTGTTAGAAAGCTGAAAATGACGATTACAATTTCCCCCCAAGTGGCCCACATTTTTTAGTGTGCTGTCTATTTGCATTCATTTTCGATTTTCTACCACTCTTCTTTTTCTACCCTGTTACCCTCCAGTCTTTTTAATGAGGCATTTCTGTGTATGTGTGGTATGTGTATATATTTTATTTTTATATTGGAAGGAAATGGTTGTGTACAATTGTATTTATTATAAATAGGAAAGTCAGTCAGCAAGTGATTAAGAGCTCCACAATGAGTCATAAATATTAAATTTCTCTTAGAGCTTTTGGCACTATGCAATGTTATTTCCCAAATAATGTGCATATAACCCCAGGTCTTATTGGCATATGAACCATAGGTTAAGACTTTTTGCTGGTTTTATCCCTAAGTACTCCTGGAATATAACCTACTTTCCAATGTGCACTCAGAGCACCCCCTCTTCCCCTTGATTGTGTTTATCTGAAAGTCCCACAAGAAGGGGGTGTAAGTTCCCATGTAATTTTCCTACTGCTGGTTTCTTCTGCTGTCCTTATGTTCCAACTCAGTGCTTGCCATCCTTCTGATTTGTTTTCTAATCATTTGGCTAGGAGAGCTTCCTAGGACTCTCCTGGGGCTACACATGAGGAAACACTGACCTAACCTTTACTTCCTGTGCCCTTGAAATGTCTGCTGTTGCCACCTGGAGCTCTGAAACTGCCTGGCTGTGAATCTCCATCACCAAATGTCACCTGCAATGGTTATCTGAGCTGCCAAAACTCTGTCAGGCTGCCAATGTGTTGTCCCTGAGCTGCTTTTGACCTCTGCTGCTCATCTCTCCAGCTGATGGAAAAAAACCTTTACTGCTTCATGTCCTACTGTTTGTAAAGTAAGAGGGAGATCTTTCACTACAGTTACTTGAGTATCCTACTGTTGAAGATCTAGTTGTTTGAGATTTTTTTAACAGTGTTGTCCTGAGCTCATCCACATTTTCCAAGGCATCAGACATAACTGTTTATGTCTGAATTCCAACTACAAGAAATATTCAAGCATTTCCCTATGCCCCAAGGAGGTGCCACAGTATTTAGCACTATGCCACTCCCTTTTGCCAACTTTTGACTAGGTGAATTGAAAATACAGAGGACAAGAAATGGGTTTGATAGCAAGGAGGGGTAAGGCTGGATGTAGAGTGGGAGTTAGTGCTGAGAGTCAGGCTGGACAAAAAAGGATCTCAGTGTTTACTCTGCCATGACAAAAAGAGTATTAGAAAATATACCTAGAATAGAAAGGAAAGCAAACATAAAACAGAAGGGCCAGGCCACAGTAGGTCAAAACTTAGGAAGACCAAGAGGAAAAGAAGGCTCAAGTGCAGAGCAAAGTGAAGGCTCAAGACAAAAGCACATGACTGGAATGGAGGATACATCATAAAAGACAAGAAAATCCACAGAAAGCAAGAGCAACAACAAGATAAGCTGAAAAGCAGCAGTGTTACTGGGTGGAAGGTTCCAATTGTGATTTGTCCAGGTTCTTGGTACATCAAACAAAGATTTGAACAGCATGCTTGAACAATCAGTGAAAGCACAGATTTATTGGAGCAGAAGGCAACAGAAGTGAAAGCACACTCCATGGAATAGTTACAGGCCCAAGCAAGTGGCTCAAGAGCCCTGCTAGCAAATTCTTCTGGGGTTTAAGAGCCCTTTAGAGGTCTCCCATTGGTTACACACCATGTAAATGAAGAGTTGGCTCATGGCCAATTAGAGGCAGAAGTGAATTGGCGTGCAGCCAATCTTAGACTGGCATGGATTGATGACTTATGCAATTGAAGGTCCCAGAATGGGCCAATCATAGGCCAGAGTGCAGGTTTGGTCTGTGGCCAATCAGTGGCTGGCATGAATTGGCACCTTATGCAAATGAAGGTCCTAAAAGACTAATCATTGGCCAGGGTGAAGGGTTTTTTTCTTTTAATTTAATTCCAGGAAGTTTATATGAATCAGCCTTAGGTTCCCTGCCTTCAGACTCGACTCTGCTGCCTCAGCAGCATCAGTAGCATGGAGGGACCAAGAGACCAAGGCAGCCAGCTTTCTAAGAGTGAACTGACTCTGCTCTTCTCTTGCTCAGTCAAAAACTAATCTCAAGTAAACTCAACCTGAAGATCCAAATATCTAAGGGGAATTATATCAAAACATAGCACATCTGTAGACAGCAAAGAGCAATTATTTGAGGCATTTCCTTTAGAATAACCATGACATCCAATAAGATGATGAGCTCTGTGCACACATATGTTAGAGAAACTCCACAGCTCAAGAGCAGATTAGGTCCTAGAAACTCCTAAACCTGGGGACTGCCTAAGCTGTTCCTAAATCTACTTGTTGATAAGTCCAAAGGGAAAACGTGCGTGTGACCACTGTCACCATCTGCTGTTGGCAGAGAGAGGAAATATGATTTTTCTCTGGCTTTGTCCACTGTTTGCCTCCATAAAATTCCACAGTTGAAAATCCTGAAAATAGATTAGTGTCTTTACAAGCAAAAGCAGAATGTGGATGAACAAAAACCATGTGTGGAAAGTGAGTGATTCAGGGACCTGGATCTTCCTCTCCTTTCAAAGCTCTTATCTCCCCAAGCCACCATTGCTCAGTCCTCTGCATGCTAATTAAAGTCAACAAACACTTACCGAGAACTCTCATTGGGCCAGGCTCTGGGCTAAACACCAGGAGAAATAAAGAAAAAGAAGACTCAGTCTCTACTTTCAAGAAGCTTCCAATCTAGTAGGGGAGTCAGTCAAATAATTCCAAGTAATTACATCTTCTGTATTACAGATTCCCAACAGGATGCAGGAGTCTTTAAGGGTGTTTTGGTTTGCAAATTGAGAAAAGTTTGGAGGAATCTTCCTTTAGCATTTGAAACAATATGTAAGAAATGTGTGGAACAGAGTCTTTTGGATAAAGAAGGCTGATTGAGTATATGCATTTCATTTCACTCTTAATAAAGCCCCCCAAATATGTACCAAAGAAATTTTTAAACCATATATGCACAAGAACAAAAGAGATTGGAAGAGGAGGCAACAGTCACAAAACTTTGGAATCTGGAGCAGATTAAGTAAAGCTGTGAAAACTGAAACTTACACTGGTAGTGGAGAAGCCAAGAAGGAAATTGATTTTTCCACAGAAGCTACCAAAGGCTCAGGAACTGATGGTCCCAGGTATCTCTGAAACTAAGCATGATGGTGGTATTAAATGACAGAGGAAAGCCTCTTTAAGAAGAAGGTTAAACCTCTGATCCCTTCCCAGAGTCTGTTTAGTCAAGTTTTGTCCCTCTCTCACTATCTCTTTAATGATCATAAATCAGATAATTTCTGAACTAAGGCGTATTAGTCTGTTCTCATGCTACTAATAAAGACATACCCAAAACTGGGTAATTTACAAAGGAAGAGGTTGAATTCACTCACAGTTCCACATGGCTGGGGAGGCCTCATAATCATGGCAGAAAGCAAAGGGGAAACAAAAGCACATCTTACATGGCAGGAGGCAAGAAAGCTTGTATAGAGGAACTCCCATTTATAAAATCATCAGATTTCATGAGACTTACTCACTACCATGAGAACAGCATGGGAAGGACCTGCCCCTATGATTCCAGTACCTCCCACCCAGTCCCTTCCATGACATGTGAGAATTATTACAATTCCAGGTGAGATTTGGGTGGGGACACAGAGTCAAACCATATCATAGGGGATGCCAGGCATAGTTCAGGGAGAAAGTATAATATAGAAACAGGAAAAATAAATGAATATTGATGCATAGAATGTTGGAAAGCCCAGTCCTCTTCTCTTAATAAATTTCCAGAATACTATCAGACAGATTGAGTCCTGCAGGTACTAGAGAACTTTTCTGCAAAATCTGAAAATCTCAGCCCAAAGGGCAAACCTGAAGGTAATGACACAATGCTTCTCTAGCCATATCCCCACTCAGAGAGACCCACGCTACAAAAATCCAGCTAGCTTGTTAGTTCATTCTGAAAATATGAGCACTCTTAGGTTTTTCCCCAAGAAAAATGAAAACATATGTTCTCACAAAGACTGGTATATGAATGTTTGTAAGAGAACTGTTCATAATAGCCAAAAAGTGGAAACAACTCAAATGTCCACCAAATGATAAACAGATAAATAAAATGAAGTATACTCCTACACTGGAAAATTATTCAGCAATAAAAAGGAATGAAGGACTAATCCATGCGGTAGCAGGAGTCAACCTTGAAAACATTCTGCAAAGTGAGAGAAGTCGGTCCCGAAAGGCCACATATCGTATGATTCCATTTATATGAAATGCCTAGAATGGGTAAATCTATAGAAACAGAAGGTACTTTAGTGGTTTCCTGGAACTGGAGGGAGGTGGGAATAAGGAGTGACTGCTAATGGGTGCAGGGTTTCTTTTTATGGTGATGAAAATGCTCTATTGTTTGATAGTGATGATTTTCACAACTCTGAACATACTAAAAGCTACTGAATTGTACCCTTTAAAAGGTGGGTTTTTTTGTTGTTTGTTTTGTGAGACTGAGTTTCACTCTGTCACCCAGGCTGGAGTGCGGTAGCATGATCATGGCTCACTGCAATCTTCGCCTCTCGAATTCAAGCGATCCTCGTGCCTCAGTCTCCCGAGTAGCTGGGATTACAGGCACATGCCACCACGCTCAGCTAATTTTTGTATTTTTAGTAGAGATGATTTTTCATCATGTTGGCCAGAAGGGTCTCGATCTCCTGGCCTCAGGTGATTAGCCTGCTGTGGCCTCTCAAAGCACTGGGATTACAGGTGTAAGCCACCACGCCTAGCCTAAAAGATGTACTTTAATGGTATGTGGGTTATGTCTCCATAAACATATTATACACACACACAACCAAAATTCACCAGACATCTGAGGAAGTAGTCTAACATAGAATTGCCCATTAGAAATATAATGCAAGTTACATGTGTACTTTTAAATTTTTTGTAGTCATTAAAATAAATTTTTAAAGAGCTAGAATTAATTTTAATAATATATTTTATTTATCTCAGTATATTCTTAATATCATCTCAACAAGTAAACAATACAAAAACATTAGTGTGATATTTTACACTCTTTTTTCATTTGAACTTCTGAAAATCTAGACTATGTTTTATATTTATAGCATATCTCAGCTTGGACTAGCCAAATTTTAGTTACTCAGTAGCCCAGGTGTCTAGTGGCTATAGCATAGGTCTAAAATGAATGATATAAGCCAAATAAGTAAACCAAAACAAAGCAAAACAACTAAAAAAGAAAAATCCTTAGAGAAAGCAGAAACTACAGAAGAGGAAAATTTTTAGAAATAAGCTATTATTAATATGCTTAGGGAATAAAGAGAAAATGTGACTCAGAAAACAAGAACAAAATATCATTAAAACACAGAATCAAAATTAAAAGTTTTAATTCTTTCTTAGAAAATTAAAATGATGGCAGAAATTAAAAATTAAATAGAAGTGTTTAAATATAAAGTTAAGGAAAACTCCTTTATAGTAGAACTAAAGGATAATGAAATGGAAAATTACAGAGGTGAAAAAAGGAAATTAGAAAACTCGTCATGAAGGGAATCGTGGAATTAATCAAAGGAGTAATTCAAGAATATTTCCCAAAATTGAACAATGAGGGTTTTGTGGTTGAAATGACCCAATGAATAGATAAAAATAAACCCCTGAAGCATATCAGTTTTGAAATACCAGAACGCTGGAGACAAGGGGTTTTCCAAAAAGGTAAACTATAGGTCATGCCTCCAAAAAGGTAAACTGTAGATCAGACACAACTGGTCAGCAATCAAAATTTCTTGGAGACTTCTCAACATCATTACTGGAGCTAGGAAACAATGGACAAATGCCTTAGAAATTCTGAGAAATAATGACTTCCAACCTGGAATGCTATACATAATCATACTATTAGTTGAGAGTGAGGGTAAATGAAGAACTTTTGGACCTGTGATATCATCCCCCTCTTCCATTTTTCTCTGCTTCTAGTTGAATCTCTTGACAGTGACTGCTCTTCCTCATGACTCATGCTTTCTACAACTTGGGTCCTTCCATGGTCCCAGCTTCCATCTTATGGATCTTAACCAGTAATTATTGAATTCTACAATCATCCTTTTGAAACACATGAGCAAGCTTTACTTTAACAGAAATTTTAGAAATTTTAATCATTTCAGAAATTTTAATCACTCTTTTATATCCTCCTCGAGTTTTCTTCAAACTTTCATTCTACTTTTTTCACATAATTTCATATACATGTAATATTGAAAGTCTTCTATTAATCATCCTATCAAATAAGCAACTTTAGTACATAAAATACTTAGTACATAAAATACTTTATTTAGTACATAAAAATTTGTACATAAAATCTTCTAGTTGGTTTAATTTCCTGTGACCATAAGTCTTATGCTATCAGATTTTTTCTGGAATGAGTTTTCATTATAATTATGGGTTGTAAACACTTGATCTAAACAACATTTATATATTACAAATTTTATAAGTAACTGAAAATAAGGGAAAAAATTTTAGTGCAAGTGCTGTCCAATGAGATAAATTTTTTTCCTATATTAGTTCATGTATCTGTGGGTGAAAAGGCCTTATTGCCAAATGAGGAAAGACTCAGCATTGACTCTGTTTCTACTCTGTGTTTCCATAAATGTAAACAGTGAGAAACTATATTTACATGCCTAAGCTTAAGGGATGGACATTCTTATTTCTTTTAAAAAAGCAACGTCACTTGACTCTTTTAACTCCTTCCTGGTTATGAACCAAAATCCAAACAATGCTCTACCATCAAAAGGTTATTTTTAATGATATATCACCTGACAATTTCATTGGAATGTAAAAAACTGAAAACCACCTGAACTGAAACAAACAACAACAGCAACAACAAAAAAAAAAACCCTAGACATTTGAGTCTTTCTCCTTCTATATTTCAGTAAAAATAGTCTTTATGCAAACTTAGAAAATTATTATTTGTGTTTCTTACTGTTGAATTTAAATTCATCTTGGTTAACTTCAAGAGGGAATTGAGAAAAATCAAAATATTATTAAATGTAATACCCCTTTGCAATTGCAATATGTTTTGATAAAATATGTTCATTCAATCACAAGCTTTACGTACACGTTCATCAAAACCTTGGAGCTCAGATTTAGCTTATTCGGGTTATGGGAATTCTCTGCCATATAATTTAGTTAGGAAGGCCAAGTCTCATTTTCTCCCCATCAGCCATATGAGACCTGTATTTGTCAGAAACAGTCCAATTCTATTTTTCAGTTGCAATAAGCATATTATTAAGCACTTCAGGGAATATATGTTTTTAAAAACACACACACAAAAAAGACTACATATTGTAAGATACATTACTAAAATTATTCAAGATTATAGATCTTTATATAATTAATACATCTATTTCATAATAAGTTTTAAAGATACTGAATCAATATCCTATTGTTCATTTTCTACCTAATGAGAACATGATACGTTGCTAAAATTATTATTTATGAATCATGAAGTATGATAAAAAAGACATGAAATTTAGTAAATATATTCCAATGTTTGGCTTTCAAGAACAATTAAGGATCAAATCTTTAAAATAAAAAATAACTCTATTCGTTAGCCATTATAATCAAACTTTACTTATATACTTTATGAAAGAGCATAGACTGCTAAAAATTAATTAGATTGGCTAGCATATATTTTTTGTTAATAGAAACTAGAAATGCTAAATATTTTATGGGATAAAATAAAATATTTACCATGTTTGAAATAAACATTTCAAAACATATTTTAATAAAACTGCTGTATCTGTTAAGTAACATCCCAAACTCAAAGGAATTACTTAAAAGTTTTATCCATGGGTTTTCATCACTATATCTTAAAAATTTTGGTAGTACTGGGAAATATTCCAGTTACATTTAAAAGAATCAATAACAGCAATCAATACTGCTTTGACTCTTGGAAGGTGCTTTTTGTTCTCAGCTAATTACATGTCGTAGGGATAAGTATGGAGAATAGCTGAAATAAACTTGTATTATTTCAGTATTTTCTGAAGTTGTTTCAGTGTTCAATATTTTCTACCATTTTCCTTTGCTCTTATGGAACCTTCCCTCAGAGCTATGCAGTCTTAATAGTTGGAGGATTAAACAAATTTATAACTGCTAATACCTATCTATCACATATCTATATACATAGATAGATAGACCCTACTCGGTCATACATCTGAATCTGAATAGGCCAACTAGGACAAAAATACTGATTTTCCAAGAACGAGCTTCACCTTTAACTGCAATATGTATAAGACAGGAAGTGTTACCAGGTTATGGTGACTTGATTGATTGTTAATTGAGCCTTCTCTTTTGTTTGGTACTCTTTAAGTTTATATAGACCAGGAAAGATTTGTGGATGAATGAAAAGAAATGCCTTTGCTTTGTCAAATGGGAAAAGAGCAATTGTTGAACTCAATCTTAGCTTCTGCAGTCTTAGGAAAGAAGGTACATGGAAGTTGAAGGGCTAAAACTGAATATCTAAATCTATGCCTATACAACCCTTAGAAAATCCTGATGTGGCCCAATTTGAGGACCTCCAGCCTCATCCACTTTACTCTTGCAGCGTCTGGGTTCAGCTAATGGTACTTCGTGTAGCTTTTGCTGTTTGTATTGGATATGACATGCAGGGATACTCCTGACTTATTAACTTGTCCAAAGTTTCCTTTGCAAAATCTCCATTCCAGAGGACTTTTTGAAGGTTTGACCTCAGAAATGACAGTGAGCAGCTGTGGCTTTCAGACTTGACCTAGTCCACAGATCTCACAGACCTTCACAGCCCCAGTTGTCTCTGCTGTGGCACAGTAAAGGGTGGGACCTTTTAAACTCCTTTGGTTGCACTCCCTTCCGGATTTGGGTGAGAGCTGAAAAACTGCCCATTGTGCGGTGCCAGGACACTTCCTGTGTAGCACAATTAACAAACCCTCTACTGGGGTCACTGCCATGTCTTAACCACATTATACTACTTTGTGGGCTTTATTTACAACTTCAGAAAACATTATTTTTAAAATGTTAGTATAACTGATTTCAAGTATTTTGTAACCTTATCATAATTTTCAACCTATCAGAATTTTGTTAATGAACATGAAATACTCCATTTGAAAATGTTGCTTTTAAAAAGAGTATTTAACATCATTTCTATTCATTCATTCAGCAAATAGCTACTAAGTACTTGTGTGCCAGATTCTCATGGTGATGTGGATACAAAGATGAAAAAAAAAAAAAAAAACAGGATTACAAACAATAGAAGAGGAGAATAGATTAGTGGTTGCCAAGGTACGGGGATGGGGTGGGGGCGGGGGTGGCGGAGTACCACCCTAAATGGGTAGACAAGGGAATTCCTTTGTGGTAACAGAAGAACCCTGTATCCAAAGGTAGATGTAAAACAGAGGTTGGCAAACTTTTTCTGTAAAGGACCAGATGGTAAATATTTTTAAGCAAGTTGTGCTTGGAGAAACAATCAACTTTAGCAAGAGGTTGATTTGTCTTATAGATAGTTCACCATGAAAAATGTGGAGGCCTTTTACAACTACAGAGAGAACCTCTCAATCTACCCTTCTAAGATGGAACTGGGAGCCCTGTACTAGAGCAATGAAGTCTGTGGGGAGTAGGACGGAAGAGAAAGAGGAGGGAGACCAAAAAGTGTGGAGTCTCCTGCATCTTGGACTGACACAATAGGAAAAATAAAGATTTGTATTAGAGTTGGCAAACTGTGGCCTCTAGGGCAAATCAGATGGCCCACTTTTTGCTTTTGTAAATAAAGTTTTATTGGAGCACAGCCACATTTATTCATTTATGTGTTATCAGTGGCTGTATTAGCACCACATCAGTAGACTTAAGTAATTGTAACTGAGACCATATGGCTCACAAAGCCTAAATACTTACTGTTGGCTCCTTAAGACAAAGCTTGCTGACTCCTATTTTACAAAGACTTTGGACTCTGTGACTTTCTTTCTGTCATTGTGCTGATAAGCCCTCTCAGGTGTCAAAAGCACAACAGAGGACTTATATTGAGTTCATCCATACACCAGAGTTGTCTGTATCTGTTAACAAAATTTTATGTAAATTCAATATAAAATAGGATATGTAAAAACTAATCAATATGATCCAATTGAAAATAGTAAGTTGCAGAAAAGTAAATGTGGTCTAAAGCCATTTTATAAAATGTAAATATAAATGATTATATTTTATAAAATGAAATATGCATTTTTGTATACTTATAGAAGAGAAGCCATTGATATGGGTGAGATTATAGGTCAGTGGGGACACAGGGTGTTCCAAGGAGCCATGTGTTACACGAGGGAAGGAAGAGGGAGAGGAGATTGTTATACAATCTGAGCTGAGTGGGGAAGGGAAATTATTTGTTGAGTTCATAGACCCCGGGGACAAGTAATGAAAACTAAATTTTAAGGCATCAGATATGAGATCCAAAAATATTTTGAAGTATCAGATAATTGTCTACAATATTGAACATGAATAAAATTTTACAATGTGATTTAATATTTAATTTCTGAAATAAAAGGATGGATGATTATTCATTTTGTTTTGTTTTCATGAATTGAGTTGCATTACAAGACAATGGGCTCATTTAAGTGATAACTTCTTCTCTTAACAAAATTGTTCTTCTCAATACCTTTCTGAGCAGTTTCTTGCAATGCCCTTAACAGGTTATGGCTAAAGTCAGAAGACTTGTTTCTTAAACCCTGATGGAATTTTCTGTGTGTTGCATTCATTTTTGTTGCCAATCTTAGCTTAGCAAGCCTTTTTTATCTATAAGGAAACCTTGTTAGACTTCTTTAATTGACCTATGAGGTTGGCACTGGGCTCAAAATTAGTTACTATACTCGTGCCATAAGCCAAAATTCAGCTAGTTACATCAATTGCAGGTATCACCAATGGGGAGCTCACCATGTAACAGCTACAGATTTGACCATGACCCCTTACAACCTTGCCACGTTTCCATGGCAATGAACTAAGAAAATGAAAGTGCTGAAGGGATAAGTAACATACAGAAAGCAACAACTCTTTAAGAAAAAAGTACTAATTTTACATCCGGATAAACTTCTTTTTTTGAGATGAAGTCTTGATCTATTGCCCAGGCTGGAGTTCAGTGGTGAGATCTCAGGTCACTGCAGCCTCTGCCTCCCGGGTTCAAGTGATTCTCCTGCCTCAGCCTCCTGAGTAGCTGAGATCACCCCTTGCTAATTTTTTGGTTTCTTTTGTTTTTTGTATTTTTAGTAGAGAGGGGGTTTCACCATGTTGGCCAGGCTGGTCTCAAACTCCTGACTTCAAGTGTTTCACCTGCCTCAGCCTCCCAAAGTACTGGGATTATAGGCATGAGCCACTATGCCCAGCCTACATCTGGATAGATTTTTTTTTTGAGACAGAATCTCACTTTGTTGTCCAGGCTGGAGTGCGGTGGCACAGTCTCCACTCACTGCAACCTCCATCTCCTGGGTTCAAGTGATTCTCCTGCCTGAGCCTCCTGAGTAGCTGGGATTACCGGCACGCACCACCACCCCCAGCTAATTTTTGTATTTTTAGTAGACACGGGGTTTCACCATGTTGGCCAGGCTGGTCTCGAACTCCTGACATCATGATCCACCCACCTCAGCCTCCCAAAGTGTTGGGATTACAGGCCTAAGCCACCATACCCAACCCAGATGGATTTCTTAATGTTAGATAATAATAATTTTTAAAATATATTTTCAGTCATACTCCAATACAACTTTAAGATTAGTAAACTGTGAACTTTAGAAATACATACAGTCAAGTCTATACATGTCAATCATTTAGAATTTCTCATTTAAAGAAAGACTTGCTGAAATTTAATATTATATTATGTATGAGGAAACATAAAAGGGAAAGAAAATTTATTGGCCGATAAATCAGAATGTCTCTTCAACTTACATAACTTTAGGCAGAACACTTAATTTTCTGAATTTCGGTTTCCTTATTTAAAAACAACTGAAAGACAGGTTCCTCTTTCTTCTTCAAATGTGTAAGGGCCATTATTTGTGGAAGCACTGTACAAATGTCAAGCTTTACACAGAGCCATTTCTTGACTATCTACACTGGTTCTACTGAGGGATGTTCAAGATAGAACTATACCGCAGAAAATTGCACACTATTATTTTCCAAAATATAGTATCATAAAATTTCAGAGCCAAAAGCTATATTTGGGATATTTTTCTCCTTTTTTTTTTTTTTTTTTTTTTTTTTTTTT
>NW_016810765.1:1102757-1111668 GCF_001698545.2 Rhinopithecus bieti
GAGATGTAGTTTCACCCTTGTTGCCCAGGCTGGAGTACGATGGCACAATCTCAGCTCACTGCAACCTCTGCCTCCTGGGTTCAAGCGATTCTCCTGCCTCAGCCTCCTGAGTAGCTGGGATTACAGGCACGCACCACCATGCCCAGCTAATTTTTGTATTTTTAGTAGAGACAGGGTTTCTCCATGTTGGTCAGGCTGGTCTCGATACTCCCAACCTCAGGTGATTCACCCACCTCAGCCTCTCAAAGTGCTGGGATTACAGGTGTGAGCCACCATGCCCAGCATATTTCTCTTAATTATTTGAAAATATTTCTCCACTCTATGTTTCCAAGACAGCACTCAGCACTGATTTTCCTCCTATCACTCTACCCACTTCTTCCCAGGCTCCTTGCCCACACATCCTCTAGTAACAGGCCTTTTAACATTAGAGCTCCTCCAGGTTCATCCCTGTTCCCTCTTTTCTTCTTACATTACACCCTTTCCCTAAGTCCTCTCAGCTACCTCCCTAGCTTCCATCTCCAACTTCATGCAAATATCTTCTAAGATTTTTATCTCAAGTCCACTCCTCTCTCTAGCCCCAACCCAACTACCCAATTGCCTGCTTAACACTTCGGTTGAACAGTTCAAATGCAGTTCATATAAAATCTCTTCAAATCTCACCTCATGTTTTTCTTTCCCCTTTGTCCCTCGAACTCAGTCCTCTTCCACGTTCGTATCTCAGTACGTCTTAAAGTCCATGTACCCAGATGAACAAATCAGAGACTTGGAAATTGTCCTTGTCATTCCTCTCTCTATTACTTCCCATAATCAAGAAAACACTTTAATTGTATAGGTTTTTCATTTAAAAAATTATCTTCTCTTCATCTCTACCAAAGCCTAGATAACTCTCATCTTTCAGCCGAACTATTTTAAGAACCCTCTAACTCTTCTCTTGTTCCACGTTTAACCTGTCTTTCCACTGCATCCTAAATCTATGATTCTCATGTCAACTACCTTATGAAAATCCTCCAATGGTTCCTTAGGCTAAAAATGAACATCCAGCCCACCAGTTTCTACATGATCTACCTCACCTACCTGTCTAGCCCTATATTATTTTCTGTTGTCCCTAACATTTTGCACTTCAACCATCTGGTCTTCTTTCTGTCCCTCCAAAATGTCATGTTCTTTCTTGTCTACGGATCTTTGAACAGACTCCTTTTGCCTGGTACCATCATCTCCCCGCAAACTCACCCAGAAAACTCTTATTTATCTAGAAGATGCAGAGCAAATGAAATTTTGTCATGCAAGTCTTCCTGAAGCTGCTGATGAGGTCATGTTCTCTTCTGTATGCTCTACTTTTCCTTCAGAGCATTTATCACAAATTGTATTGTATTTTTAGTGTACGTGTGTTTGTATGATTTCTGTTGCAGTTTGATATCTGTCTATACTTACTGGGCTGTAAACATTATCTACAACCAAATCTGTTTTGCTTAGTCCAGTGTGAACATAATGCCTGGCACTCAAAAAATATTTCTTAAATGGATGAAAGAACGTTAGTTCATAATGGAGCCTAACGTCACAGGCCATCTTTCTGACTGATGACCATTCCGTTTCTGTTTGAACTATATCAGCATGGCAAGATATTAGACTTTTGAACAACTCTGTTAATTAGAGTGTTTAAAAGTATTGAAATCTATTTTCCCAATTTTGACCAAATATTTGTGGGTTTTTCCCAGAAGAATAGGAATAAACAAGCTTACCCTCTCTTCCTTATAACTCCCCCTGAATATTTGAAAATCTTTACTATGAATTATGTTTTAGAGATCACCATTATTTCTCACTGATTTTCTGATACGATTCAGGGCCTTCTATTACTCTGATTAGCCTCATCCCTCTAGTGGTTAGGAGAAAAGGCTCCAGACCTAGAAATCATGCTTCAATCTTGGTGCTGCATTCACTAACTTAAGAAACCTTGGCAGATCTCACAACATCTTATTGTTTTCATTTTCTCAATTGTAGAATGTAAATAATTACAGTATCACCTCACACAACTGCTATGAGGAATAATGAAGTTATTATATGCAAATATCTTAGAATGGTACCTGGCATTGAGTAAGCACCCCTCAGAAACAGAAGGATAATAATATCTGAACATGGCAGGGTGCAGTGGCTCACGCCTGTAATCCCAGCGCTTTTGGAGGCCGAGGCAGACAGATTGCCTGAGGTCAGGAATTCAAGGCTAGCCTGGCCAACATGGTGAAACCTCATCTGTACTAAAAATACAAAAATTAGCTAGGTGTGGTAGCGCACGCCTATAATCCCAGCTACTCAGGAGGCTGAGGCACGAGAATTGCTTGAACCTGGGAGGTGGAGGTTACAGTGAGCTGAGATTCTGCCATTGCACTCCAGCTTGGGCAACAGAGCGAGACTGTCTCAAAAAAATTAAAAACATAACAAATAAAATATATGTATATATATATGCACACTATATAGGGGCTGTTATGATTATTGTTATGTAACTGAATTAGGGTTCAATTTGGGAAGCAGATGTGAGTTATAGAATAAGGATATTAATATAAAAAATAATTATAGGAAGAACTAGGGAAGTGAAGGTCTAAAAGGAGCAGTTGGGATATTGGGTGAGTCACCATTACATCTGAGAGGCCCAAATCACCCACCTGCCAAAAGGAGTGCCACAAAGTGGGTTGTATTAGAAATACTTATGTGAAAAATGGTGTATCAGTGTTCTAGCATCTGGTTTGGACTGGAGGCCACCATTGGTCCATAGGAAGAAAAGAGGGATGTAAAATACAGAACAAGGATACCTGTCATTGCTGTCTGTCATTGCTTCTGCCACCACCATCTTCAGAGAGCAAGGCTGCTGCTTGACTTCCAAATCTAAAAAAAAAAAAAAACCAAAAAACCTGTTTTGGCCAACTAACTCAAAATCACCCAGTGAAGGAGATTCAGGAAAAGTAGTTCTATGTTAACCAGCTTGACAATAAACCACACAGCACAGTATGTAGAATCGCTTCAGGTTGACAACCAACTGCTTAGCATTTGCCCCCAGTAGTAGAATCCAAGTAGGACACAACAGCACAGCACAGTGGGGCTCCTGCAGTCGACACTCTGCAAGTGGAGCTTCTTCTAGATTCTAATGAAACATCTTCCAAGCTTGCATGACTTTTTGGTCATGGCATAGTTGTTTTGTATTGAATTTTCTGACATTGAAAAATCGCATGGCCATCTTCATACATGCTGCTATTGAAACGGATCCCTCAGACACACTATTTGTATATCAGATTTTGTTTTTTCATAATTTACCCTCATACCAATTTCAGCGTGTAAATTGGCAGTTATACTTTGACCTGTTCTAGTTGAAGTCATTTCATATTCTTGATGTTGAGATGCAAATGTTAGCTAGCCCTCCTCTATTCATTTCATATGCAAATTAATGCACATGTATTGGGGGATGGAGAGGAAAGGCCCTGAACAGGGCAGATCTCTATAGCATTTCTCAAATGCTCCGTGGAACATTAATTCACTAGATGCTCACAACAAATGTATACAATATTTCCCTCTCCCTCTTTATACTTCACTAAATAGCTGTGGGAAATACTAGGTTCAGCAAAATCTACAGATTGCTGCTGAACATCCCAGAAACTCCATTCAGTATATATATAAAATAAAGCTCCCACTCACCTGCTTTCTTTCCCTTATTCTAGGGAACTGAGATTTTGTTCACCAAATCAAGAATTTTGTGACCCTGGCATTTCCGTTAACAACTATGCACAGTGTTGAAACTTCTCCCTCACCCTGACCAAACACATCGACACTTATCTCTGGCCCACCTCACCCGCCAGAAGGTTTTGTTTGGGACCCACCTGGTTCACCCCAACTAACCTCCGTAATTCTAAATCTCAGGGAGAAAATACCGGAAGTGGGGGTAAGGGGCAAGTATTTATTCTTTTCCCCTCAGAAGAACCTCAAACTTCTTATATAAATTAGGCCATCTCTGCCTAGGACCAGCTTTGCATACTAAGGACCTAAAGGAGTGGCAGCATTAATCAAGTCCAAAAAAAAGGTTCTTAATACTGTTATTTATAAAACTGAATGGCCACTTAAGTGACTCTATGCTGAATAAGAAGGTCTGTTCCTGTAGCCTGCTGTCTCTACCCTTAGACAAAGGAAAGGCTCGGATTTTCATCATCTCCTTAAATCCTATTTAATCTTTGCTTTGACAAGTGCCTGGTTAGTTACTTCCTAGGATTTTGAGAAGCTTTAAGTGAAATAATCTATATAAAGTGTTTAGCATGGTTTGTGGAATGGAATGCATGCTACATAAATGGAAGCTATTTTTATGACTGAATGTTTTAATCTCCCTAATTACCTTTAAGGACCCTAAGGATAGGGACCAAGTCATATGTTTCTTTTTATCTCCCTAGTAATTAGTGCAATGTCTGGCTTAATAAATATTTATTGAAGAAATGAAGATGCTTATTTCACACTTTTCTTTGTTCCTATGTCCCTGTGCTCCTTGAATCCCATTTGGATAATGTAATAATTGCCATTAATAGCAAGCATTTACTATCTTCAATCCCAGTTCATCTAAAAACCTCTAAAGTATGCAAGGGAAGCAGAATTTGAAAATTCCTCCTATTTATGTCTACTGTCTTGGAAGACCAGTTCCAGGACTCAGTCAGACACCTGCTTACAGAACAGTCTCTTTGTCTACATTGTCACATAAACGAAGTTGGTGCCTTGATTATGTTTCAATTAATCCTATAAATCTCAAGTTCAACTTCAACATCCTCCACATGAGGCTGGTACTGCACCAGGCTGCTTCTGCTCACTATTGGCTGATGGTGGCAATTAAGGATTCATCCCAAATGTTACCTGCTAGTGGAAAATGTCATAGTCCAACCTGGAGGCCAATAGCAGGCAAAGTCCAGCTCTGCTCTCGTGTAGGAAGTGTGGAAATGAGGCTAACAGTGAGATATTCAGGCCTCCAAAAAGCAGAAGAGAAGGCTGATTCTGTGGCAGAGGTTGGGGCTAGAAAACTCTTTCCTTAACCTTCACAGCCAGTGCTGTCCAATAGAAGTCTTTACAATTATAGAAATGTTCTATTTGTCCCATCTACTCTGTCCATATGTGACTATTGAGCATTAAAAATGTGACTTTTGACCCTGAGGAACTGAACTTCGTGTTTAATATTAATGAACTTTAATTTATATTTAAATAACCATGTGAGGCTGGTGGCCACCATATTGGACAGTGCAGCCCTAAGCCATGAGACAGAGGCCTTGCAGGAAAAGCTACACAATGTAGTCCATCGCTCCTATACAATGATCTCAGTTTCTTAATCTGAAAAATGCAAATAATAAAACTAATCTGCTATGTCACGTGGTTTTTATGAAGATCAAATGAGACTACAAATGTGAGCATACACAGTGATGAAAAAACCAAAATACTCTGCTAATGCAAGGCATTGTCATACAGTAAGCTATATCTTTATATATATATAATATATGTGTGTGTATACATATACACACATACACACACTTATATACGTATTATATATTCAAAGTTACCCAGAAGACAGGGCAAAAATATGGCTACCATTCTACCCAAAAGATGACCTCTTGCTTCCTGCAAGCCCTTTTTTATATTAACCATCAACTAAGGGACGAGAAGTGTAAGCACAGGTTTTTCCAAAATGGTGCCTCACAGCATGTCCTTAGCAAGGGAGTTGGCCCCACATCTGAAGATCTCTGAACTTAAGATGAGAGGTAGTTAGTGCCCTATCATCAGATATGAGATCTTTTGCCAATTTCTGAGAAAAAGGGAATAACCCTTTGAAAAACCTCACACCACCATGCTACGTGAGGAAAGTGTCATGGACTGAATGACTGCGTCCCCCACACATTTAGATGTTGAATCCCTAACCACCAATGTGATAGTATTTGGAGATGGCACCTTTGGGAAGTAGGTAGGGTTAGATGAGGTCATGGGGATGGGGTTTCCATGATGGGATTAGTGCCCTCATAAGAA
The DNA here is from genome assembly GCF_001698545.2 of Rhinopithecus bieti. Lineage (NCBI taxonomy): Eukaryota > Metazoa > Chordata > Mammalia > Primates > Cercopithecidae > Rhinopithecus > Rhinopithecus bieti. Next base: position 1,108,788 of record NW_016810765.1, read on the forward strand.
GAGACACAGGAGTGTTTTCTCTCTTTCTGCATGCACACAAAGAAGTCATGTGAGCACCCAGCAAGATGGTGTCTGCCTACAAGCCAGAAAGAGAGCCCCCACCAGGACCTAGATCCACCAGAACTTTGATCTTGGACTTTCCAGCATCCAAAACTGTGAAAAAATAAGTTATGTTGTCTAAACCACCCAGTCTATGGCATTTTGTTATGGCAGTCTGAGCTGACCAAGACACCTTCAGATCCTCAGCTCCCACTTTTCCTCTTTCTAAGAGTTGGTAACTATCACCAGTATCTCCTTCTGCACTGTATCAGAAATAGATTTTCATTTCAAGCGTATTAACCAAAGGAGTTCCAAGAATATTCAACCAAATGGCTGCTTATGGCCCTAAAGACACTTGTCACCAGGGTGCAACGGCTCACATCTGTAATCCCAACTCTTTAGGAGGACGAAGGAGGAGGATCACTTGAGCCCAAGAGTTGAAGTTTAGAGTGAGCTATGATTGTGCCACTGCCTGGGTGACAGAGAGAGACCTTGTCTCAAGAAAAAAAAAAAAACACTTTTCACCCTTTCTCCCGAGATCAAACTATTAAATAATTGCTAAGTCTTAAAAATAATGTGATTAGCTGGGCACAGTGGCTCACGCCTGTAATGCCAGCACTTTATGAGGCCAAGGCAGGCAGATCACCTGAGGTCAGGAGTTCGAGACCAGCCTGACCAATATGATAAAACCCTGTCTCTACTAAAAATACAAAAATTAGCTGTGTGTGGTAGCATGGGCCTGTAATCCCAGCTACTCGAGAGGCTGACAGGAGAATCGCTTGAACATGGGAGGTGGAGGTTGCAGTGAGCCGAGAGAGTGAAACTGTCTCAAATAAATAAATAAAGTGATTAGTTTACAACTTCTGCTGTAACAAATTACCACCAATTTAGCAGCTTAAAAAAACAATACATTCTCTTAGAGGCCAAAAGTCTGAAATGAATGTTAATAGGACTTAAATCAGGTTTGGTTCCTTTTGAAGGATTCAGGGGAGAATTTGCTTCTTAACTCCTCCAACTTCTAGAGGCTGCCAGCATTTTTTAGCTTTACTTGTCATTCCTGAGCTTGCTGCACACCTGGCTTATCCAGGATAATCTCCCCACTGCAAGATCATTAACTTACTTATATCAGCAAAATCTCTGTGGTATATAAGGCAACATTCACAAGTTCTAAGGATTGGGTCCTAGATATCTCTGGGGTCCATTATTTAGCCTGCCACAAATGATAGCACCATAAAAATGTCACCTGTTTTATTGGTGCTATGCATAATTCTTAACTCTTACTCAGTGTTACAATTGTTGATCCCTTTTTTTATATGCTGTTGAGAAGGTCGTGATTTGACAGAATTTGGAACTGGTGGCATGGACAGTTTTCAGAGAAAATGGTATTTCTCCAGGAATAATCTAATTTCCCCATGCACTGTAGGTTTAATTTTTCAACAGCAAGACAAGGTGGCAAAAGCTGCCTTTCTCTTGTGAAATGCATCCAGTTATCCTCATTTGTAGGTGAAATAACTTTCTGTTAATAAAAAGCACAAATTACTTTAATAAATTAGATAATTTTGCAAGTTGTAAAATGCCACACCATTTGAGATATTTTAGATATTCAAATGAGAAAGAAATCGCATCGGCTCAAGGCAAACTTTAGGAGGCGTGTAGAAAAGAAGCCCAAGATCAAATGCATGTAAAGTGTACATACAGATTTGAACATAATATGTGAGCAATAAATATTTATTTCATGTCAAATGGGAGGGTGATTTAGAAGCTTTCTAATGAGTCTGACCCTCTCATTTCATAGATGAAGAAACTAAGACCCAGTAAGTATAAGATCTTGAAACTGTAAAGACTCCTATGTCTGAACTTTTAGAGATGTCAAAGATGGCAGAGTATGCAACTACAGAGATGAGCAGATTGTTTTGTTATTTCGGTTGGACATCTTGCCTCCCATATATGCCCTCACACACCCCACTGCAGAGCCTCACACTGGTCTCCTTCAGGTGTGCCATGAGTCCCCACACAGGAAGAAGGGGGCAGGCTGCAGACATACCGAGGAGAGTAGAAGGAAGGGCAGCCTCTCCAGGTCCCAGCCATCACCCTCAAATAAATGAGGACTGCACACATTAGAATCCACCTCTTAACGACAAGATCAGAGAAGCCTTTCTAGGCAATGGGTCCAGGTCACATAGCTAGTTCATAGCAAGGCCAAGAAGAGCAGAACCACAGACCGTTTCCCAAGCCAGTGTCTCGCAGAGGCTGTATCCATTTCTCAAGACTCATGGTTAACTAATAAGTGAAGTAGAATCACAGAAACTGTGTGATGTCCTACATGTTGACACTAAACTAATGGTTTAACAATTTAAAATATGAATCTTCTCTCAATATAATTATAGGATTTATTAGATATATATTATATATCATATATATGTTAAGTAATACTTTGCTTGAGGAAGTGTGGTCTGGGAAAGAGACACAAATTTTAAATTATTTGATAATCATCTTCTAGCAATATTGTCATTGTGTCTCTTTGGCAGTGTGTATAAACTTGGGTGTTATCAAAACTCCACTATGTGCCACAACAAGCCACAAATATAACCATAAGCCCGTAAGATTTTTGAAAAAACTAATTACACAGTATACAGAAGAAAAAAAGGCTTCAAGAGAAACACATCAAGCTGTTACCAGGGGTGGCCTCTATAAAGAGAAGTTAGGATTGAGGAGGGAAAAGGTATGCGTGTTGGCTCCTGTCTTCAAATTCCTTGAATTTGTTTTTTACAATGAGTATGATCCTAGATCATTACATAATTTTTTTTTTTTTTTTTTTTTTTTTTTTTTTTTTTTTTTTTTT
>NW_016810765.1:1114958-1130090 GCF_001698545.2 Rhinopithecus bieti
TTTTGAGACAGAGTCTCCCTCTGTCGCCCAGGCTGGAGTGGGGGGCACCATCTTGGCTCACTGCAAGCCCCACCTCCCGGGTTCACGCCATTCTCCTGCCTCAGCCTCCCGAGTAGCTGGGACTACAGGCACCCGCCACCACGCCCGGCTAATTTTTTTTTTTGTCTTTTTAGTAGAGACAGGGTTTCACCGAGTTAGCCAGGATGGTCTCGATCTCCTGACCTCGCGATCCGCCCATCTCGGCCTCCCAAAGTGCTGGGATTACAGGCTTGAGCCACCGCGCCCGGCCGTTGTGATTGTTTTAAATTGGGTTATTCTCCGTAGAGCTTTGTAACTTATTGATGTCCTTTTTTTGGAAGAAGATGAGGTAAAATTTAAAAATTTTTCAAGACTTTTTTTTTCTGAGACAGAGTCTCAATTTGCTGCCCAGGCTGGAGTGTAATGGCGTGATTATGGCTCACTGCAGGCTTGACTTCTGGGGCTAAAGCAATTCTCCCACCTTAGCCTCCCAAGTAGCTGGTTCTACAGGTGCACCACCAAGGCCAGCCAATTTCTGTACTTTTTTGTAGAGGCAGGGTTTCACCATGTTGTCCAGGCTGGTCTTGAGCTCCTGAGCTCAGCAATCCACTCGCCTTAGCTTCCCAAAGTGCTGGGGTTACAGGCGTGAGCTATGGTGCCTGGCCTGAAGACATTATTTTTATCCCCAAATATTTTTGCAATTATAGGCTGTTACGCAGTGCAGCATAAAAACAGTACAGTAGGGAAAAGAATACAGTTTCAGAACCAAAAGCCCCAGGTTCAAACCCTAGTTTTGTCAGGTTAGCTGTTTCTAGGCAGCTTCGTGACACTGTAAAGATTAAATGAGACAATAAGCATAAAGCTCAGCAGGTGCCTGGAAAATGTTTGTTTTCTTCCCTGCTTAAGAATGTAATCACACACACACACACACACACACACACACACGATTTAGAAAACTTCATGAGCAATCACAGAAAAGCAAAGCGTGCATCCCAACTGACTCTACAGCCTCAGCTCTGCCTTCCCAAGCAGCATGTGATGTGCTGAATCAAAGGCTCAAGAATGACATAGAACAGGAGCTACTATGGAACATGGCATTGCAGCTTCCAACACAGATTTTTTGCTTTGAGGCAAAGCACTGTATCTTCTTGAGTTTAATTATGCATAATTGTGACTCTCCTCTAAAATACGATAAACAAATATTGACTTCATTGTTTTAGAAGAACAAAGCTATACATCTCCAATGCAGGAACTCAGAAAGATTTTTTAAAGAAGTAGAAATAGGCCAGGTGCATGTCTATAATCCCAGCACTTTGGGAGGCCAAGGCAGGTGGATCACCTGAGGTCAGGAGTTTGAGACTAGCCTGGCCAACATGGTGAAGCCCTGTCTCTACTAAAAATATAAAAGTTACCTGGGTGTGGTGGTGGGTGCCTGTAATCCCAGCTACTCGAGAGACTGAGGCAGGAGAATTGCTTGAACCCAGGCGATGGAGGTTGCAGTGAGCCGACACGGTGCCACTGCACTTCAGCCTGGGTGATAGAGTGAGACTCCATCTCAAAAAAAAAAAGAAATAAAAATGTATTTAAAAAGGAATTGATAGCTTGTCCCTCTTCCTACCCAAACCACATTAGACAAGGTTTGGTAATTGAGGAGTGAAGGAGCCCAGCAGGCATCACCAGCCAGTATATTCCCTCTCAAATCTCTTAGCCTCTTGTGGAAGGAACAGATGGTTCAAAGTGGTCTAGAGAGTGTGAGAAAATCCAGAAAATGAGGTCAGGCAACCTGGGCCCTGTGCACTGACATATTATGTTACCCTGGGCCACAATTTTCTCATCTAACCATGACTGTTAATGGGTCTCCAGTTTATAAATTCAAAGTTGCATAGATCCCTTTTCTCTCTTCCCACTTCGAAAAATTCTCTCTTTGGTAATTCTTTCTCATATCTTCATTTGATTACACCCAAGGCTGTCTTACACTGTGGTTCAAGCTTTGGCTTGAGAAAGTTTACCATCTGAGAGATGTTGGAAAATTATGCAATCCCTCCTATCTTCAATTTTATCACCTCCAAGATAGCAAGAATAATACTATAGAGTTCTCAGAGGTTTCATAAGGTAATTAACATAAAGTACCTACAGAGTGCATAGTAAATAAATATTACTTATTACTTACCATTAGTATTACTTTTTCAAAACATTCCTCGAAATTTCTCTTTTCTTATGACTTTATTCCAACTCTCACAGCCTAATTCAAGTGTTTAGGAATACAAGTAAGCTTTTTTTTGTTTATAAATAAAAAACGGGATCTTTTTAAGTATGTATTTGTCAGGTTGGGTTTCGGGAAATGTATTTGATATACATGTCACATTTACCAGTTGATTGACTTTTGATAAGGTGGGTCAATGTATGATGAACTATTTATCATTCTATTATAAATTCTTTAGTATTTCAGGATTTTAATTCTAATTTTGGTGTTTTTTTCAGCAGTATTATAGGCCTCTAAGAAAGGTTATTGTTTTTCTTCCACAAAGTAGAGTGGCCTGGCATACCCTATCAGTGACTTTAGCAGTCAGCTGTAAGAAAGTTAACCATTATACTACCACAGCAGACCACATCTTCAGGTTCTCCAGGCCCCAACCATGTGAAGTGGGCTTTATCCTGGTACTCAAAATGGTTGAATGGGCTTCTCCTTCTCTGAAAGGAACAGCCAAACAATTCCATGTTTTCCACAATTCTAAATTACTTATTTTGAGGGTGGGAGGTAATATTTGTTATGTCTTACTTTTTCACAATTGGCCGAAAGTAAAAGAGAAGGTACATGGTTTCTCTCTGCTCATTTACCAAAGACTCTGATCTTAAATGGAGAAGAGTGTGTTCCAAGATCCATTCCACCCCTAAGCTGCCAGCTGTTGTACAGGGGTCTCACTGAGCCCTTCCAGATCCTTCAGCTTTATCCCTACCTCCTTCATGAAGCCTTTTCTATAGTAAGCACAATCAAGTCCCACACTCAATGTAGTCCTTGTACACTGTCTTCAATATTTGGTCTGCATTGCTTTATCAATCCCAGTAGACAGTAAGCTCCTTGGGTGGGAAGACCATGTCTCGTTCTATCGTAACCAGCACAGTCAAAAATATGCAGTAAGTGGTCAAAGCTGATCTCCAGTCATGTGTCACTTAACAAGCAGATACGCTCTGAGAAATGCATCATTAGGCGATTTTGTTGTTGTGCCCACATCATAGCATGTACTCACACAAAACTAGATGTTCTAGTCTACTTACCTACCTAAAGCGTAAGCAGTAGCCTATTGTTCCCAGGTTTCTAACCTTAACAACATGTTACTGTAATGAATACTGTAGGCAGTTGTAACACGTTAAGTATTTGTGCATCTAAATATACTTAATATAGAAAAGGTACAGTAAAAATAGTATTTAAAAGATTAAGAATGGTATACGTATAGAGAGCACTGATATGGTTTGGCTCTGTGTCCCCACTCAAATCTCACCTTGAATTGTAATAATCCCCATGGAGGAGGGACCCGGTGAGAGGTAATTGGATCATGGGGACAGGTTTTTCCACTGCTATTCTCATGATAGTGAATAAGTCTCATGAGATCTGACGGTTTTATAAAGGGGAGTTCCCTGCACATACCCTCTTGCCTGTCACCATGTAAGACGTGACTTTGCTCCTACTTTGCCTTCCGCCATGATTGTGAGGCCTCCCCAGCCATGTGGAACTGTGAGTCCATTGAAACTTCTTTCCTTTCTAAAGTACCCAGTCCCAGGTATGTCTTTATTAGCAGTTTGAGACCAGAATAATACAAGCACTTACCATGAATGAAGCTTGCAGGACTGGAAGATGCTCTGGGAGTATCAGTGAGTGAGTAGTGAAAGCAAAGGCCTAGGACATTACTACACACTACTGTAGACTTTATAAACACTGTACATTTTGGTTACACTCTAATTAAAATTTTTTTTTATTTTTTCAACAGTAAATTAACCTTACCTTACTGTAAGGTTTTACTTTATAAACTTTTAATATTTTTTATTTGTTGAGTCTTTTGTAATAACAGTTTAAAACACAAACACATTATACAGGTGTAGAAAATATTTTCTTTTAATATTCTTATTTTATAAATTCTTTTCTATTTTAAAATTTTTTATTTAATTTTNAGACCAGAATAATACAAGCACTTACCATGAATGAAGCTTGCAGGACTGGAAGATGCTCTGGGAGTATCAGTGAGTGAGTAGTGAAAGCAAAGGCCTAGGACATTACTACACACTACTGTAGACTTTATAAACACTGTACATTTTGGTTACACTCTAATTAAAATTTTTTTTTATTTTTTCAACAGTAAATTAACCTTACCTTACTGTAAGGTTTTTACTTTATAAACTTTTAATATTTTTTATTTGTTGAGTCTTTTGTAATAACAGTTTAAAACACAAACACATTATACAGGTGTAGAAAAATATTTTCTTTTTAATATTCTTATTTTATAAATTCTTTTCTATTTTAAAATTTTTTATTTAATTTTATTTAATTTTTAAATTAATAGTACACATGGAGCTGTCATCTCCTATGATAACAATGCCTTCTTCTAGAAACTTCCCAAAGGACCTGCCTAAGGCTGTTTTACAGTAAACTCTTTGAAGGAAATAATGTATACAGTGGTCCATTTTCAAGACAAAGTGCCTTGAATTGACTTAGGTTAGCAAACTACAGAAGAAACAAGATATACTAGGCCGCTGCTTGGATAGCCAGTGCCTGCTTGTCAGCCTCCCTCTCCCTTTCTTTCCCCCAACCCTTAGTTGCCCTCACCAGAACCAAAAAACTTTAGTCTAAAATGAAAGCTTTCTAGCCTGCAAAATAGCTCGCTTTGTCTGTTCTTATCAACCTGCCCAGCTACTTAGGTCATAAGTCAAATATTTAAAGAGCCCCTGAGCTAACTAGGATCGCAATGCATTGTGAGCTGCAACAAAATGCAGCAAGACAACCCTAAAGAAAATACCTAAAGCCCCTACCCAACGATCAACAGGCAATGTCCGGGAAGATTGTGACCCCATAGTACTCAGCCTATAAGGAAGTGGGGGAGGGACATGCACACTAGGGGATAAATTGCTTGTTAAAACTGTACAGGGTGTGCCTGCCCATCAAACACAGATCTTGCAAGACTGTCATTAAAAGTCTCACTTTCGCTGTTCTCCAGGTCTCTAAGTCCATTCTTTGGGTTTGAATGGGTAAGTTTGTTTCTCATACTTTTTTAATAAGCAGAGGCAGTACACTCTAACATAATGATTAAAAGTATAGTATAGTAAATACATAAACAAGTAAAATAGTCATTTATTATAGTTATCAAGTACTACGTACTGTACCTAATTGTATGTGTTAGACTTTTATACCATTGGCAATGCGATAGGTTTGTTTACACCAGCATCACTACGAACACCTCAGTAATGCATTGTGCTATGTTATTAGGGCAGCTAGAACATCACTAGGTAACAGGAATTTTTCAGTTCTATTATAATCTTTTATAATCTATTATAACGGGCCATATATATGGCCACTGTCATATATGTTATCATTAACCGAAAAGTTGTTATGCAGTGCATGACTATGTTCTGTCATCGCAGCTTATTGTCTAAAACTATGTCCTTTCTCAGTCCAATGCAAGTCTTCCCAGCAGTGGTGTCTCAGTTGTCATCTAGACTGTAAACGCCCTGAGGACTAATGGCTGTTATTCAGCATTATATCCCCACAGTCTGGCCCAGTGCTTGACTCACAGTAGATACTGCAGCAAATTGCTAATTTGAATAGAATTCTCAAGAGCATCTGTGCTAAAAGCTTTCCTTCCCTCTTCCTAAACACCACATTAAGAAATATCTTGCCAAGCGCAGTGCCTCACGCCCATAATCCCAGCACTTTGGGAGGCCGAGGTGGGAGATCATTTGAGGTCAGGAGTTCAAGACCAGCCTGGCCAACATAGTGAAACCCCGTCTCTACTAAAAATACAAAAATTAGCAGGACGTGGTGGTGGGTGCCTGTAATCCCAGCTACTCAGGAAGCGGAGGCAGGAGAATTGCTGGAACCGAGGGGGGCAGAGGTTGCAGTGAGCTAAGATTGCACCATTGCACTCCAGCCTGTGTGACAGAATGAGACACTGTCTCCAAAAAAAAGAAAAAAAGAAATATCTCTACTTTTTCTCCCATTTGTTTCTGAACTTCCAATTACTGCTGAGGCTCCTTAAATGGATGCAAACTAAAGCCAACACTCTAGGTCAGCAGTGGGCAAACTATAGGGTCAAATTCTGCCTGCTGCCAGTTTTTATAAAGTTCTACCGAAACATAACCACGTCTATTTGTGTACGTAGTGTCCATCGTTGCTTTCTGGCTACAATAATAGAGTTGAATAGTTGCAACTGTATGGCCTGCAAAGCCAAAGATGTTTACTATCTGCCACTTTACCGAAAAGCTCGCTGATGCCTGCTCTAGTTTAAACTGCAAAACCACTGCACTTCTTAGTTGTGAAGAGAAAAAGAAAAAGAAGCTCTGAAAATTTCCAGGTATAGACAGTAATAATATTTGGTGATAATTTTATAATAAAAGGAACCTTTCTTGGTATATTTTACATATATATGTAAAAGCATATTTACACAATTATTTTACGCTTGATTCCATCAACATCCGGATGATGCAGGCAGGGCAATTATAGCTTCATTTCACAAATGAAGGAATAAAAAAATTAAGTGACATGTTCTGGGAGACAAAATACTTTTTTTAAAAAAATCAACATCTGTTTGAGTCTTTTCATAACACCTAGTTATTGAAAAAAAAAACAAAACAAAAACCCACTCTGCCTTACCCCTTATTTCTTCTTTACCATTAAGCTGGTTAGTACGTGAAAGTCTCCAGTGCTGGGCTTTGAAGAGTTTCACTTCATAAAAATTTCCATGCTAAAGGCCCTGTGGTCGTATCATATAGGTAGAATTTATTTCATTTAAATTGTTGTGGGCCCCATTTTCTGGGATAGTTCTGTCTGTGCTCCAAAATATATTTGCAGAATGGATAAATTTGTGAAGGTCCGATTGCCCTGAGGAAGCTCTCCATCTCAATGTTCTCCTATTGGAGAGTAGCTGTTGGTATATTCTTTCAAATGCTTCTGTAAATGCACCCAGGTTAAATATTGTATTACAGAAGGCTTATGACTTTTGGTCAACTCACAGGCTCCTGCAGTGTACACAAAAGGACCCATGCATCCATCTCTGTATGTGAAAACAGGACTGTAGCCAGAACAAACTGATGAGAAATCTCATCACAACCTCCTCCTTGGTAAATTCTGAAAGTGTGAGTGATCCTATTTCAGGCACTGGCCTCTCCCTAACTAGCCAATGGCTCCTAGTAGTGCCTTAGCAAGAAATTGATTGCTTATCAAATATATTATATACAATTAAGTTAGCAAATAGAAGCCAAGACATTTGAGCAGGTCTGCTGTAAACCATTCAATCATGCAGAAGGGAGGAAGGGGGAGATGACATATGAGGTAGACAACAATTCAGAGAAAGTTTAGCAGAATTTAGCAGAGATGCAGCCTTCTTGGGGCAAACTAGTCAGGAAAGTTCAGAGTAGTGCTTCTCCAGCTTTAGTTTTATAGTGCATCAGAATCACTTGGAGGGCCTGTAATAGATTGTGGGCCACACCCAGAGCTGGCCAGGGTTGGGGCCTGATAATTTGTATTTCTAACAAGTTCCCAGGAGATTCTTCTGAGGCTGCTAGTTCAGCGACCACACTTTTGAGAATCATGCTGTAGTCTAGAACCTAGACTCTGAACCAGTGTTTCTGCAATCTTAATGAGCCAATGAATCAATCTCCTTGGAATCTTATAAGATGCAGATTCTGATTCTGCAATTCTGGAGAAAAGAGGGCTGAAATCTTAACATTTCTAACAAGCTTCCAGATGCTGTTGACTTGGTATATCTGGCCCCAGTAGATTGGATGTTGTGTACAGCATAGGATTCCAGACTGCTCCCTGGAACACACCGTTTATTTTGCAACTGCAGTTGGGCTTTTGAAGTTTCTGTGAAGTTATAGCATGCTTCAAGACTTTATATTTACATCAAGTATTTTTTTCCTGAGTCCATTACCTGTCTTTCTTTTCTTTTCTTCCTCTTCTTCCTTTCTTCATTTCCTTCATAAATGGAGTTTACTCTCTCATCTTCACCTCTCAGATGTGAATTTGTTAGAAAGTCAACAAGAGCTCAGTTTAGTAAACACAAATCTGAGACAGGTAACTTAGCTCCTGCTTGGGCTGTGGCTCTAAAAAGGTGTAAGATATTGGGCAGGTCACAGAATCTTTCTCAGCCTCAGTTTCCCCAGATTCAAAATGACGTGGCTGTTCTAGATGATGTTTAAGGTCCCTTGAAGCTCTCAAAGACTCCATTACATTAAATGTAATCAAAAGCGCTCCGAAAACCAATAATACGTGTGCTGCCACCTTTGGGTAGAAAACATAACTTTAGCTAGACCAGTTACAACTTTGAAACAAAAGACATTTCACTGAAACTCTCGTACCCTGCAGGCCCCACACAAATTTAATATTTCTTCCATATGATTACGATTCATAATGACTTCCCTTTAATATGAAATTTCAGACACAAACCAACATAAATTTGATTTTGATGTCACTTCCCTTTTTATATATTAAAACTTTACAGTCTGACCAATCTTCTGTGGATGTTTTCCCATCTTAGGAAATTTTATGGTTTCAGAAAGTCTGAATACTCTGGTTTATAATGCATTCCAATTAAATTATTGATTAGTAAGTAACTGACCAATCCCAAGAATGCACTGTAGAGAAATAGAACAAAAATATCAGCATTGAAATAAGATTAATCTGGATGAATTTTTGATCATTCAATTTCCTAACTGTGCTCTTTGGTAAGTCCTTTAACTTCTCTGCATCACATCTTCTCACCTGTGAAATGAGTATAAAATACTTCTCTTCATTGTTGAGGGGTTAAAAAAATAATGTTGTAAAGTCCTTGACAAAGTTGTTAACACTCAGTAAGTGCTCAATATGTAGGAGGTCTTACCAAATGGCCACTGCCAGGTAGCCTGTGATGTTGAAAATAAATCAGGCTTTGAAGCCAGAAATTGGTTTCAATCTCCGACTGTTTTACTTTATGACTTTGCACAGCTCACTGAACCTCTCTAAGCTGGTTTCCTCATCTGTATAAGGATATCAAGACCCTCTGGGGTTGATTGAGGATTAAATTCTAATGCTATAGACTGAATTATGTCTCCCACTGCCACTGCCCGGGAAGAAAAGCAAGCATACGTGGGTTTATAATCCACTAAGACTCGTTTCAATTTTTCACAACCACACTTTCGTCCAATGGAAGGCGGACATGACTCCTATTAAGGGGAGGACAATCTCAAATCCTTCAAAACTGTCTCCTGTCTCACAGGAGGAAGTAAGTTTTGCCTTAAAAGAGAGAGATCTTTGGAAGGATTTCCTGCTCAGTGAATCAGAGCCTAGATCTACCAAAAAAAAGGGTGAGTTTGTTGGCATCAGTAGTAGTAAGACGAGTGCAGAAGAAAAAAAAGTTTAAGATTCTTTCTGCCAAGTTTTAAAAATCTTCTTTGGCCTCCAATTATATTTCTGACCACCTTTTTTCTTGACCTCATCCTTCAAGGCACTTAACTGCCTACACTTGTCATATGTACCCCATACGTTCCTCTTTCTGCTCTTTGGTCATCTTGGCCTTTCTCCTGGGAATTATTTTTCCCCAACCTATGGTTGGGACACATTTCTCCGTGGGTTTCTCATGTTTCCACATGTTTTGTGAACAGCAGCACTGACTGGTCTTTATTCTAAGTCTAGCTTGTCTTTTCAAAGATATTTGTATAGCAAGCCTTGAAAGATAGATTGTGTATTCCTCAAGAGCAAAGCCATCTACTGCCCCTTGTAAAAGGGTTAGTTTCCCGAAACTCAAGGCTTCTCTCCTCTAACAAAACCCCCTGCGTGTGCAGGTATTATCTGGCCCTCTTTACATTGCCCTGTGGGAATTAGAACTCAGAGAATAAATATTTTAAAATGCTGATACTCTAGCTACTGCTTTTGCAGTGAACAATAAATTATTCTTTCTTTCCAGGAGTCTCTTGACTTCTTCCAACATCACATGAAAGGAGCAGGCTAACTTGTTAGCTTCCAGATAGGTAAAATCTCAAGCTCTTCACCATTTTTGACACTTATTTTACTCCTAAATGCCCAGATCCTACTTAAAGTTTACTTCATATGCTTGGGCTTCATGAATATACCCTGGTTAGTTTTTGCTACTATCTGTAAAATAAGGATGACAGCAATAGTATCTATCAATTTGGGTTGTTTTGCAGGTTAAATGGGTTTATATATGTAAATTGTAAGTGCTATAAGCATTAGCTATTAATATCATTATTATTTTTTTACTCCAGAGAAGTTTATGAAAGGTGACATAGTATCCTTGGCAAATAACAGACCTGATTCAAATTCTGTTTTTACTTCTGTCCAGCTCCATGACTTTGGGGAAAGTACTTGGCCTATACAGGCCTCAGTTTTGTCACTAAAAAAATGATAATGATAATTCCTGCCATTTCAGGGAGGTTTTAGTAATAAACAAGTTATATATAAAGCAGATAACACATAATAGATGTTCAAATAAGCATGAGGCTAAGTTATTATAGCACTTTCTACTTTGCATGCCACTAATTTATCCAGGTATATTATTACCTCTATCAACCTGTTACTTCAATGAAAACAAGAACTCTAGTGAATTCATCTTCACGACCCTCAAATGCCCAGCACAAAGGAGTCAACTTTTTAAGTCATTCAGTCATTCATTCCGAAACACGTATTGATCACTTACTTTGTGCCAGACATATGTATTGAGGATACATCAAGGATACTAATGCTAAATAGAAGCAGGAGAAAAAATACCCTCAAATTTCTTTTTTTTTTTTTTTCTTTTCTTTTTCTAGGGACATAAGAATTTGGAGATTACAAGTGGGGAAAACACTTGCTTATGTTATATAAGTTTGTGAGCCAAAATGGGAAATTACTGTATCATGAAAAGCTCATGATTATTGCATCTAATCTTTAGCTTCTTTAAAACAATCTTATTTTCTCCATTGTTGGATATTGGTTAAAATAGGAAAAAAAAAGGTCATAGACCTTTTAAATTTTATTCCATTACTACACAATTGGGCTGATTCAGATGACCCCTCACTTTCTCATTTATTCAAAAATTCTTTACATTTATAATTTTTCTTATCCAAGCTAGTCTCCCACATACTGTCTTCAACTTTCTGCTCATGGCAATCAACTTTCTTAAGACTAACCTCCTGGTTCAAGTGTGGCTGGTGGACTCCACCCCTGGCTGGGTTTTGGCATCTGACTTTGGTATAAAAGGTCTCAGCATTGTAAGTATAGGAAGGGTGGGGGCTTCCCAATGACCTCACCCTTTCATACATGATTAGGTCACTCCCAGATAACAACCACTCTGAAACATGCCAGCCGGAAGGGAAGGGTCAGTTTTAGAAAGTCAACAACCTCACTACCCATTCATTCAATCATGGGCTTCAATGCCCTGAGAAAATCATTTTGCTAAACCTTGTTTTAAAGTTTCACTTACTGTAACATTATGCAAAACACGCTGTCATCTCCCCAAGATGTCAGGAAAGACAGACAAGTAGCCCTAATTATAATCATATTTGCAACAACAAAAATGAGTATAGATATGTGTCAAAAGTGATTTTTTTCTTCTCTCATGACACTACTATGTATTAAAGAGACAACAGCTAACCTGATATTGCCCTTACTTCTCCTTGCTGGAATTTTATTGACAACTTAGTTTCCTTTCTGTGTTTCTTTATTAACTCAGTCAGCACAAAACATAGGCAACAGTAAACATAAACTTTTTTATATGTGCAAATTAGTGATAATAGCTGTCCAGAGAGTTACTTTTCTAATACGGAGTGATCCAAAGAAGGATAAAGGTAGTCTAAATGTCAGGGTCTTCATTTGTTCTCCTATCCTGCAACTAGGCCTCATACAAGTTTCCTACATTACACTTCCAAACAAAATCAGCTCTTTCAACAAGCCTGGCAGATAGAGGGACTCAAAAAGTAGTACCTGAATTAAAGTGAAATGTATTTGTTAAATTTTAAGGATATAAAATATACCACTGTCATAATATCTCTGGTTCTGGACTTCAGACAGGTCTTGGGGTCACAAGTTGTCACCTTTAATTTCAATAGCTATTTGTTCTACCTTTAAGCCAACTAAGATGGGTCTGCAGAGCTCCAACACCAGCATGTTAAAAGAGTTGCATTATCTACCTTAAAGAACAGCTGGGCACACAGAATTCAGTAGCAAGAGGCTTCCTGCCATCACCAAGCTCTATTTGTTTTTGAAAACTAAGGGAAAACCTTTCTGTTAACAGAGAGAATGTGTTCTAGTGAAACATTATTGACAGAAATTTTGCAAATAAATACAGAATAATATAGGCAGCATAGCAATGGATTTTCATGTAAAATAATTTTTATATTATTAAAATCATTTTCTTGTCTAACTGGTCCATGAATATTCATTGATTGCATACCCTTTCAGGCACTAGGAATCAGGAGATGAAGAAACTGTGTTGAAGGAATACAGGCTCTTCCAAACCCAGAAGCTCTCTTCAGGGGGTTTCCCAGGGTAGTGAGGGAGTTTGAGGATATAGAGTCAGAAGATCACCTCTGGATCTCTTTGGCCCTACCCCACTCCAGAGGATTTTCTTGGAGGTGTCCCTCCAGAATCCCAAGGAAAGATCAAGTTTGAGTTTAATTATCTTTCTACCCCCCAAAAATCCTCTTCTTACCTGCTGCTCATTCCTGAAACTCCTTCCATGTGAACACTGCCCTTCTTACCAATTTGAGGTATGTGGAAAAATGTAAATAATTGCTCGACTGCGGCCTGGACTCTACTTGAAATGCAATCAACTTGTCAATCCACAAGCAATAATGACTTCTTCATTTATCAGATCTTTCTTGGGGCAGTAGCGTTTCTGATGCCCAAACCTTGTCCTTACCCACCAATCTGCTTGCATGCATAAGGTTGCGTCCTGAGCTTGACCTCTCTGAGATTCCATTTTCCTATCTACAAAATGGCTGTCCTCCCTATTATGTGAAGAACAAATGAAATAATGAATGGGAAAGTGCTTTGGAAGCTGCAGCTGTGGTGCAAACACAGGGATAATAATAATGATGGTGACTACCCCAATAGGGCTTAGCATCCTCTGGCAAGGTTTATGTCTCTTCAACTCCTTACATCCTCAGAACTTAAGCTCCAGAAAAGCGAGCTCTTGATTTTGTTGCCATATCACCAGGCACCCTGTGAGTGGCAAGAGAGTGAATTAATGTTCCATATATGTTGCCAAGAGGTTTTCCCCCCCTCTTTGCTTATTATTTAATAATAACGTCATAAGAAGTTTTATCTTCCAAAATTCTTACCAAAATGCAGTTGAAAACTTTAACTTCTTTGAGAGTGCTCTTTTTAAAAATTACTATTTGTTATACTCTGCTACTATTGGAACAGAGATATTAAATAATCCTGGTAGCTTCATAAAGCTAGAAATGTTGTAAAAGATTAATATTGTATTCCCCTATGGATGAGAAAACAGAGTCCAGAGTTGTGAAGTTTCTTGCCTCTGGCGTCGTAATCGGTGGCATCTGTAGGCTGGCAATTGCAACTTTTGCTTTTGGTGACACCATCTTCCTCTTCTCTCTGTGGACATGTTGGGTGCCTGAGTATGCTCTGCTATTCAGACTAAGGATGTGAATAAGAATCTATCAAGCTAATTAAGTGGATGTCGTTAGGTCACCTCAAGTGACATGTGTCAAAGCTCTGGGAATAGAGTGAAAATAAATGGGAATAGGGTTCATGTAGATGGGAAGTCAACCAGGGACAGGGAGAGATTAAGGTAGGAAGAACTTTCAATAGCCTAGGAAACCAACAGAGCAGTCATGTATTCATTTAGCAAATAATGAATGCCTACTACGTGCATGACTCTGGGGAAACAAAGGTGATTGCCAACCAGTTGTTGTTTTGATTGAAAGATACTACTGTCAAAGGAACAGAATGAATTGATGGATGAGAACTCACTTCTACTTGATGGTTTCTCCTCAAACCACTTTACAGTCCTCACCAGATACTTACATGTGTAAACTACAATAAATTGTGAATATTTTATCACTAATACCAGTCCTAGATATGTAATTACCAACTAAATACTGTTGTCAAGTAAACTGAATGGATTGAAAGATGGGAATTCACTTTACCTTGATTATCTCTTGGGCCTGAGACCCAATAGGGCCCCTGGTGTAAGTTCAGGAAACTTATCTCACCTCAAACAAGTTTGCAGTTGTCCCCAGGCACTTAAAGGTACAAACTATAATGAATTAGAAAAAGTGAAGTTTGGCCAGGACCCTGAGGTAGCCCTGGGGCTGGATGTCTGGGTGATAAATAGCAAACCTGCAAATGCTTCACCCCTCTAGACAGCATCAAAGCTAATGCTGCCAAGGGCCTCCACAGTACACAGCAATGTTCAGTTTTGAGAGTGCACATGTTTCTAGAACCTGGTTCTTGTTCTCAGATGACAAGAGAGAGAAGTCTTTTTTTTTTTTTTTTTTTTTTTAATCATAGGCTGTCTTTGGAGAAGAAATTTACAGAAGTCTCTGCTGGCAGGTGAAGGGGAAGGCTGAGTGACAATGACCAAAATGCATTCTAAGTTTCCCTAAGGGACTCTTAGAAGTCCCTATCCATTCTCCTTTGGGAGGAAATATGACATCTGATTTTAATTTTTTTTTAATTATAGAAAATGAAATGCTACATGGAGTTGTTGTTTCCCCTAGATTTATTTATTTGATACAGGATTTTAACCCATAACAAAATTCATTTTAAAAAGATTTTTCAGGCCGGGCGCGGTGGCTCACGCCTGTAATCCCAGCACTTTGGGAGGCCGAGGTGGGCGGATCACAAGGTCAGGAGATCGAGACCATGGTGAAACCCCGTCTCTATTAAAAATACAAAAAATTAGCCGGGCG